>NW_026699128.1:292500-305000 GCF_030435755.1 Ochotona princeps | reverse complement strand
ACGCCGGGCGCCTACCTGCTGCCGGATCCCGGCCTCCATCCGCCAACATCCGGGCCCCGGTCCCGAGGGCCGTAACCCCGCAGGAACGCTCCCAAGGCCGACGCGGCCGAGGGGAGACCCAACAGGCCCAAACCCGTGGCCCCACCGCACCACCCTCGCCGGCGGTGACCGGCCAGCGGGCCAACGGCAAGCCCAGGGCGGGAAGCGAGCAGAGCCACCCCACCACCAGGGCCACAGGGGCACAGCACGGGACAAAGCCACACACAACCCCAGGGCCCCAGGTGGCAAGCGGAAGGCCACACACCGGAGGCGACACACGCGCACCGCATGCGTGCGTGCGAGCGACCACAGGAGCCCCTCCGTCAGGCCCACAGTAGGCACCGGGACACACCCGGCCCGGCCCAGCGGGACCCTCCCCCGACCCAGAGGGGGGAGGCACGGGCCACGGCGAGGTAGAGGTGCGAGAGGCAGCGTCCGGCCCCCAGCGGAAGGGGGCCAGAAGAGCCCACGCGTAACCCCCACACACTCCCCGAGGGGAGGGCGGAGGGAACGAGCGACCATCGCCACCTAACGCACAACGAACCCGAGCCATCCGCGTCGTCAGCAGCGTGGCTACCGACACACACCAGGAGGGAAGGAACGGCGACAAGCGGGGGATACGGCACCCCATCACGTAAGGCACGTCCCTGTCGGATCGCTAGAGAAGGCTTTTCTCACCGAAGGTGGGCCGCACCCCACCAACCCCGAGCGCACCTCTCACCAGGCCGAGAGGGCCCTTCGAGGGAGCAACACCCAACCCGCGGGGCGAGCCCGAAGCCGGGCGGAGGGGTCTGCGGTAGAGGAAAGGAAGCCACCTGCCCCCACAGACGCGCAGGGGACACCAGCGGCCAAGCAAGGCCACAGGCGGCAGCAGCAGCGGCGGCGACGGGCCTGCGCTGCACCCACGCTGCCTCTTCCTTACCGCCTCGACCCCCCAGGGACTCCCACGCACCAAGCAGCACACGCCAGCGAGGCTGCGACGGCACACCCGGGAGAGAGCACACCGGGGCAGTGAAGGAGCGACGGCACCACTCGGTTCCAGGCGCCTGAGAGGCAAACGACCTGGACCGCTCCAGGAGCACCGCAGAGAGCTGAGCAGGGTCAGACTCTGCCAGACAAGCCCCGCACCACCACCGCGGGACGGGGCCCGCCCACACACCATGACACACCGACACGGCAGAGGGCGAAGGGTGTCCGCCACGTCCGAGGACCCCCGCCTGGACCCCCAACGCCAGCACCTTCAGGCGGCACAAGGCAGAGGGAGCGGAGATCGAGCCGGATTCCGCACCCCTGGCCTCTCCCACCACGCCGAGGCAGGGGAAAGAGGAACCAGGAGCCCGCAAGACAGAACGAGCAGCTCGGCAGCATTCGCCATGAATGGCCGTCCCTCGTCTGTAAGCGGCTTAGGCCCGGCCCAGGAGAGCGCCACATCACCACATCGGTCAAGTCTCGGTCTAGGATTATGACATCACGCGAGGCACAGGGGGTCACGCCCAGCGAGGACAGCTGCCAGGGGGGGGTCCGTCGGCAGCCTCGCCAGCCCCTTGCCTCTTCAGCAGCGGTGGCCAACCCCAGCGGAGGAACGCCTGACACGCACACGCGGCATAAGGCCGACGACCACTGAGACTCAGTTCTGAGGGGGTTCTGTCAGCCACCACTACGCAGCGGGCCACCTGCGGCAGAAGACGGACACGGGTATAGGACCCAGCGCCCAGCCTCACCTCTGCCGCTCTCGGGGCAAATTCTAAGCCGGAGATGGTGGCACCGTCGCAGGGCTAAACCAGGATCGCACACCAAGCTCCCGCACGAACCCAGGCAGGGAGCTCGGCACCGGATGGGCAGGGGGAACGCAGTCCAGCGCCAGGCCGCCGGCAGCCCATCGCGCTCCCCCCTACCGCCCCAGACGCGAACCCAGGGGCCCAGCTCTTCCGGTGACAGTCACCAGGAGACAGCGTGTCAGCACCTACCTGCAGATCCAAAATGACAACTGCAGGTGTAGAAATGCCCTTCCAGGGGACAACAGGGACAACCTATGGGACACAGCCGCCCCTCAGATGGGGGCCCGGGTCACAAGTCCCCAAAAACACAGCCATCGCCCACAGGGCATGCTCCTGTGGCCACCTGGTCGACCCCAGGAGTTAGAGAAAAGCAAACAACTCTACAGCCCCACCAACGGCCCCGACCAGGTCCCCCTAGGGTGCGGGTGACAAGTGTCGGGCCGGCGGCCCAGGGCCTCAGCCCCGCCAACGGCCCCGGCCGGGTCCCCTAGTGCAGGCGACAAGTGTCGGGCCGGTGGCCGTGGCCTCGCAGCCCCGCCAACGGCCCCGACCAGGTCCCCCTAGGGTGCGGGTGACAAGTGTCGGGCCGGCGGCCCAGGGCCTCAGCCCCGCCAACGGCCCCAGCCGGGTCCCCTAGTGCAGGCGACAAGTGTTGGGCCGGCGGCCGTGGCCTCAAGCCCCGCCAACGGCCCCGGCCGGGTCCCCTAGTGCAGGCGACAAGTGTCTGGGCCGGTGGCCGTGGCCTCGCAGCCCCGCCAACGGCCCCAACCGGGTCCCCTTGTGCAGGCGACAAGCGTCTGGGCCGGCGGCCGTGGCCTCAAGCCCCACCAACGGTCCCGACCGGGTCCCCTAGTGCAGGCGACAAGTGTCGGGCCGGTGGCCGTGGCCTCGCAGCCCCGCCGACGGCCCCGATCGAGTCCCCTAGTGCACGGTGGCAGTGATAAAGGGTGTGCTGGTCGACCCCATGCACTCTAGCGGTACTCCAGCCCGGTTACAATCGGGAGCGAGCAGACACCTACCCACCCCCGCAGCTGCCTGCCTGCTCACTTGCAAGCCTCCAGGCTCAATCTCCGAACAGCACACGAGCCACCAAGGTCCCAGCAGGGCTGGGACTCTCCCGCCTGCAGCTTGGGGACTTTGTCACATCCTGTCCCGGGCTCTCCACCCACTTGCTCGCCCTTGCCGGCTCCAGAATGCTCTACAGCTACAGCACGGCTGCCACCAGGTGGAGTCAGACAGCCAGCACCAAGGGACAAAGGGACAGCACGCTGGATGCACGCAGCCAGGCAATGAAGCCGAGATAGGCAGGGAAATGTGTGTCACTGCCGCCCTCCCTCCCTCCCCTCGCAGGGGGTGCTGGCTGGTCCCGGCCGCCAGGTCGGTTGCTTTGCCTTGCCTCTCATTTAGAACCAAACTGTGTCGTGACCGTCACTGGTGAAATGTTAACATTCGGTGTTGATGCATGGAACACCAGGTCGCGTGGCTTGGGGAGAATCGAGTTGTAGTAGTGAGTGACCACGCATCTACTGTGACAGGATACATCTGACCTATCAGTACAGTCTTGGGGGAAGGGTGGATAGACTTGGTCACACACAGGTAAAGGAAAACGGCAGACAGAAAATAAAATGAAAACACCGACATTGAGAGAGAAAAGGGAGAGAGAAACGGGGGGGGGGGGGAGAGAGAGAGAATGAGAACTGAAAGGAAGGCAAAACTAAGAAAGAAAGAAAAAAAAAAAAAAAAACCAGGAAGACCAAAAACTAGGAAAGGAGAAAGACAACATAAAGGGAAGCAATGGACACAGTAGAACAAAATTTTTGGGGGGAAAAAAAAAAAAAAACAGACACACACGAGTAAAACAGATGAGGCAAGATAATAAATCCAGCATGAGGACGCGAGAGAAAAACATATATAGGTTGAAAGAGAAGAGAGAAACAAGTTAAGAAGGACCAAGGAAGCCAAAGGTAAAGGAAGAAGGCAGACAGAAAATAAAATGAAAACACCGACATTGAGAGAGAGAGAAAAGGGAGAGAGAAACGGGGGGGGGGGGGCTGGGGGGAGGAGAGAATGAGAACTGAAAGGAAGGCAAAGGTAAGAATACAAAAAAAAAAAAAGAAGAAGAAGAAGAAAGACAAAAACTAAGAAAAGAGAAAGACAACATAAAGGGAAGCAATGGAAACATTAGGGGAGAACACACACACACACACACACACACACACACACACACACACGCAGGTACAACGGCCAGACACACACCGATGAGGGAAGAAAATAAATCCAGAATGAGGACGCGAGAGAAAGGCCTATAAAGATTGAACGAGAAAAAACAACTCAAGAACAACCTAGGGGAAGGCAGAGAATGTAAGGATGAAGACTGTCAAATAAAGGTGGGAGTCACAAGTGAAATTCTAGGAGATGTAGGGGAGTGGGAGAAGGAGAGGAGACAGTGAAAAGGAGAAAGCGAAAGAAAGAAAGAGAGGAAAGCGGGAATCGGCGAGCAAAACAGAGAAAGAGAGAGAGAAACAGAGCCTAAAAGGAATGGAGAGATCCAAGAAGAAAGAACTAAGGCAACATCCCTGGGAAGGTAACAGATCCCCCCGCCTGGACGTGGCAGGAGCACCTAGAGAGGCGCGCACAGTGCAGTCCCGGCCCGGCGGAAGGACGGTTTCTGCCGCCGCGGCCCCCTCCCCCCTCCCCCCTCCCCCCACCGCCGGCACCGCCGCCACTGCTCAGCCAGCAAGCCAGAAGCCCGACTGTGCTTACTGCGCCTGCGCCAGACCGACTCTCTCCCTCCCTCCCTCCCTCCCTCCTCCTTCCTCGACCCCCCCAAACTCCACGCCGACCACCACCCCGAGGCCTCGCGAGACGCGAGACTTGTTCAGACGCGGGCGCCATCTTGGCTTCTGCCGTCAGCGCCATCTTGGCTTTCGCCTCTTGTCCGATCCGATACTGTGGCCACTAGATGGCGCGCAGACAGCACGAGTGGATTCTTGAAACACGCTGGGGTTTCTGGTTTGGAGTCAGTTGGGGTTGCGATGGGACGGGGAAGATGAAGGATGGGGGAGCAGGAAGAGCAAAGACAAGAGATCACAACGACAACACTGAGTCTCGAGCCCAGGGGTCAGTTCCAGATTCATCCCTTGGGCCACGTTTTTCCAAGCCCAGCTCTCCCGGGGAACCTCATCCAGTAATGAGAGAGAAAGAGAGAGAGAGAGAGAGAGAGAGAGAGAGAGAGAGAGAGAGAGAGAGAGAGAGAGAGAGAGACTGTCTCACAAAAATCAGAAACCCGGTTCAGTCCATCTCAATGTCCCCAACCACATTGGTACAGCAAAGATTTCCCTATACACACACAGCTACAACCCAGTCAGCGCCTCACCCCAAGTCCGTTCCCACAATATGTGCCAAGAGACCTTTCCTCCACCCTTGTCTCTCCTGGATGTCCCTCCCTAGGCGGTATTGTCACAAAGTGTGGAAGGGCTCTCTCCCTCCTGTGTCACAGCAGCTGAGGCCAAGCTAGGCCGAAGCCAGGAGCCAGGAACAAGATGAAATCGGTGTTCCCATACGGCAAGGCCAGTGTGTCTGCTGACAGGCTGTTGAGCGTGTGTGCGGTGCCACAATGCCAGTATCCCCCACTGTCTTGCTTTCACTTTCTGTTCTCTAGTTTTATTTTTATTTATTTATTTGGCCTTGAGGTTGACTTATTTTCATTGGGAAGGCAGATTTGCAGAGAGAAGGAGAGACAGACGGACAGAAAGATTTCCATCCGCCGGTGCACTCCCCAAATGGCCACAACCACGGCCGGAGCTGACTGGATCCGATCCGAATCCAGGCGCTGGGAGTTTCTTCCAGGCCTCCCACACAGGTGCAGGGTCCCGTACACTTGGACCACCCTCCGCTGTTTTCCCAGGGCACAAACAGGGAGCTAGATCAGAAGTGGAGCCACAGGGACATGAAAGTGGAGGAAAAGCCAGTGAAGCTATTCTGCAGCGCCCTTGCGTCTGCCTGTCCTTCCTGTGAGCTCTTGCAAGACCCAAGAAGTTCCTCAGGGACAGAAAGGATGTGCCATGGAAACAGGTTAGGGATGTGAAAGGAGAGAGAGGAAAAGAGGGGGAGAGAGAGAGAGAGAGAGAGAGAGAGAGAGAGAGAGAGAGAGAGAGAGATTGAAATTGAGTTAGTGAGAATGTGACAACAATTCAGTCTTCTCTGTTCCCCATTTGCAGGTAAGGTCCAGATGAGGAAAAGGAGAAAGGGAGCAGCCAGGCTGGGATTGGGCCTCTTCACCTCTCTCTCTCTCTCTCTCTCTCTCTCTCTCTCTCTCTCTCTCTATCCCAGGAGGGGGCATCACACAGCTTTCTCTTTCCAATTTGTGAGCAGAAGTGGTTGCACGCTGAGTGGTTCCTGGCCAGGATCCAGAACATGGAGGGAGAAGTAGGTGTCAGGTAAGGCCACCTGTGAGGCCTTCACGTCGGCATAGTGGCCTTTCATTCCCAATCCACCAGAGAAATCCTCGGGCAGGAAGGGCACAGGCCAGCCCATATGTCCTCCTGCTCTGCCGTCCTCAAGTCCCCTTGACTTGTCCGCAGAGCCGACCGCACACAACACCCACAACTCAGGCACAGGTGCCCCAGTCTCTCCCTCAGAGCACCCTTTCCCTTCAGTTCCGCAGAATAAGAGATGGTGAGCTGACCCTCCAACTCTTCCGCCTCCACACCCCACCCACCCACCCACCCACGGTCCATCAAAGACAAGGGGTTGGTTGGTTGGTTAGTTGGTTGGTTGGGTCCGGCCGGCATGTTAGCCTAGTGACTAAATCCTAAAGAAAAGAAAGATAGATGTGAACGCAGAGAAGAGCTGCCTTCCAAAACACACATATAATTAGCCAGGCCGGGTTGGGGCGCAAGCCAGGCTGGATTGAACTGTGAACTGGCTAGCACCCCACAGTTCGCAGGAGGGCTGGGGATGGACCAGGCCAGGCTAGGTTGCCGTACCCCAGCCCAATGGCGATAGCTGGGACTG
Source organism: Ochotona princeps (assembly GCF_030435755.1). Taxonomy (NCBI): domain Eukaryota; kingdom Metazoa; phylum Chordata; class Mammalia; order Lagomorpha; family Ochotonidae; genus Ochotona; species Ochotona princeps. Next base: position 298,167 of record NW_026699128.1, on the reverse strand, counting down.
GTGGTGGGCCATCTCAGATTGTGCCACAGCACCCACTGGCGCACGCAAGAACCGGGGGTGGTGCGGTGGGGGTGGTGGAGAGGGAGCGTGAGAACCGGAATCAAGTTAGGGCGCTGCACCCAGTCAGGCAAAAAGAGAGCCAAAATGGCTGGGCGGGTGGGTGGGTGCGTTGCGGGCGGGCGGGCGGGCGGGCGGGCCAGCCGGATTAGGCCACAACACCCAGCTGTCAGCAAAGCGCCGGGACTGCCTGGGTGAAAAAATTACATCAGGCAGGCCGGCCGGACCGCATTAGCCCCCAGACGGTCCCAAGATCTGGGGCTGGGAGCCCGCCAGCCTGCTAGGGGAACGCCAGGCAGGCAGGCAGGCAGGCAGGCAGGCAGGCAGGCACTCCTCCTGTCAGCTAGGCCGTAGCTCCCGTCGGAGAGCACGTTAAGGCCTGCCTGAACTAAAACAGCAAGCTACCCATAGATCATCAGGCCGTATGTGCCAAACATACAAGGCCTGGGCCAGAGATGTCGACAGCGTGCATCTCCCCGGACCAAACAAGAAGACGAGGGGAAGGCAAGAGTTGTTGCTTGGGCCAGGCGTGTGCGGTTGCCTAGTGGCTCCATTTCTCGGCCTGTACGTGCCGAGATCCCATACGGGTGCCGGTTCGAGTCCCAGCTGCCCCACTTCCGTCCAGCTCCCTGCCTGTGGCCTGGAAAAGCGGTCGAGGATGGCACAAAGCCTTCGGTATCGGCAGCCGCCTGTGTGGCGGAGACCGACCGGGAAGAAGCTCCCGGCTCCTGGTTTTGGTTCTGCTCAGCCCCGACCACTTGGGGAGGGAACCAGCCAGCGGGCAGGAGATATTTCTTTCTGTCTCTCCTTCTCTCAGCAACACCCCTCCCAACCACACACACACACACACACACACACACACACACACACCCCTCCCAACCACACACACACACACACTCACACACACAGACACGCGCACGCGCGCACAGGGTCCTCCTGACTGGCGTGTGGCTGCCGGCTCCACCTCAGGATCCTTCACCGTCCAACAATAAGAACCAGATTGGGTTGAAGAACAGTCAGGAAACACCACTGTTCCTGCTAGGACAGGAGGTGGACTGAACAGGGCTGGCTCATGGACCCACTGGTATGCGTGAAGCCTGGCACTGGGAGAGTTTCTGATGGAGGAGCCTGGGCAACTCCTCTGGCAGGACACAGTCCCTGCAGGTAAGCGCAAGCAGCACAAATAGGAAACAGCCCAGAACAGGCTATGGAAATTATCCCACTGGTATACACATGGCATGGATTGGGGGCAAGACCAGGCTGAACCTGTTCACATCACCCGCTGGTGAGTCCGAGCGCCAGAACAGAGTGTGGGTCGAGCCAGGTTCGGTTGCGACACATACTAGTACACAATAAGGAATGCCAAGGTGAGGTGAGCCGTACCAGATGTGGTTGCAGCGCCCAAACAGCACATGTGATAGTCAGGGGGAGGAGGCAAAGCTGACAGGGGAATGTGGGCTCCCCTGCTGGACAACTACTTCCCGACTAGGCTGCAGCTCCAACCGGTCTGCGTGAGGACCGAATATGAAGCGGGCAGGATCGAACCGGACTACGACACCCGTCGGTTCACGAGGAAGACAGGCCTGGAAACAGAACGAACCCGGCAATCCCAACGACCAGCATGATCATAAGCCGATCGGTGTGACGGACGGTGTTGGACTGTGTACTAGCAGACTCGCGCAGGAATCAGGCCTGTGATCATCTCAGATGAAGTTTCTTTGGAGAGAGATCCCTCCAACTGAACTGCTGATCTTAGAACCCCAACCATGAAGAGACTGTCAGCCAGTGGATTCTGAATAGGGTTCATTGCGATTGGAACTGAGACATTGGCAGCAGTCTAGAACTGATGAAGTATCAGAACTGTATGAGCAGGAGCCTCAGAGCGTGCCTCCCGTTGGGGATCTGGGATGGGTGGGAGGTTGGGTGGGGCTTTTCCCTTTTTTTTTTTTTTTTTTTTTTTTCCCCTGACCCCAGATACAGGGTAAAATGATATTGATGTGGAAACAATGGTATTTCCCACTTTCACCCTGTAGCCCTTGACACTCTGTTCCCTAATCAACCAAGTAAGATTATTAAAAAATAATTTTTAAAAAAAGTATATCAGGTTTTACAATTTCATTAATTTTTATGAATGGGTAGTATTCTATAGTGTTTGTGTGCCACATTTTCTTTATTCTGTCACCCGCTGATGGGTATCTGTGTTGATCCCGTATCTGGCTATTGTGAATTGAGCTGTGATAGCTGTAAGGGTGCAAATAACTCTCTCATATGCATTTTCATTTGGATAAAATCATAGGGCTGCGACGCTGGTTCGTATGCAGACTTTTAGATACCATTTGTTTTTTATCCAATTGGGAAACATGAGATATTTTAATGAAATTATAACTGGATAAGAAATGAGTTTTATGAAGCATGGTGGCCACTTGGGGAGTGAACCAGCCAGCGGGCAGGAGATATTTCTTTCTGTCTCTCCTTCTCTCTATATATATATCTGAGTTTCAATAAAAATAAAATGGATGGATGGATGGATGGATGGATGGATGGATGGATGGAGGAATTGTTTTTTCTGAACAGGCACCGACTGTGAGATGTAAGTAAGGCTCTGGACTGCTGTGTCCTGGTCGCTCGGTCCAACGCCGATCCAAGCAGAGAACCGGGCCTGGCACGGGGCACAGGCCTAGTATATTCCTGCAACCCCTCCCACCGCCCCCCCACCCCCGCCCCGCGCACCTGCACAAGGACAGGTAAGGGGTTCCTGTCTGTGTTTTGAGTAATCGGTTCAGCTAGATCGTTCTATTGAGAGGGAGGGATGCTTGATGTTGAGCAGTTCTGCTTGTTTGAGTGACAGAAGTACACGCACAGGTTAATAACACGCGTTCACATAGTTAAGGTGATGGATGGAAGAGTGAATCAATAATGCCGATGGAAAGGCCACATCAGAAGGGAGCCGTTCCTGAGAACCACTCATGGTCTGCCCCATGCGAGTCAGAAAGCAGCGGCCAGATCCCACTTTGCACTTCCAGAGCGAGCGAAGGGGAGTGACCGACTGTGGCTGACCTTTGCCCCAGTCGGAGAGGCAGATCCTTTCACTGACAAACGCCTGAGGGCAGGTATGGCTCTGGGTGGAGCGGAGAGAAAGTGAAGCCTTTGGCAGACAACGGGACTTTGAACCAACCATTTGCATTTCAATGAAGGCAATGAATGAGGCCTCTTGGAATTGAATGAGAGGTTGCGTCCCTCAAGCCAGTGGCTTCCGAAACGAAGGCTGCTGCTTTCTTGGGGCACACCCCCCCCACACACACACACAGAGGCTCATTCTGACGAGGAGGCGGGGTGCGGGTGCCCTGCCTGCCCCATGCTTCTCCTTACATGTCCCTGGACCCTGGACCCTGGCTCTGGCTCTAGCTCTGGCCTGGGAAAGGAGATGTGGATTGGGGAGGTGACTTGCAAGACGTACACACAAGACCCACCCACCATCAGTGAAACACAGCTTCTCTCCCTCCTTCCTTCCCTGGGGCTTGTGGGGGAGGGGAGGGTGGTATCAGGCAGGGAGGCACTTTTTGTTTTGGCTTGGCTTTTCTCCTCCTGGGTGTCACTGGTGCACCCCAGCGTATTCCATCACCAAGCCACTTTCCGATGTGTTTCGCTTCCCTCACAGTGGTTCATTAGCCAGCACCCACTGATAGGAGAGGACTGCTTTTTACTTGACAGCATCCTAGTGCAGGGATCAAAGGGGTCAGAGAAAGTAGAGAGAGCAAAGGAAAAAGGAAAAAGTTGGGTTGTTCGGGACTCCTTAAAGAAGAATTCATGTTGTGCCACCCACGTGTGCGAAGATTTGTCAAAGTCCCCCCCCATGCCCCTTTCCTCCTCCCCCCCCCCCCCCCCCCCCGCTCAACCACCACCAAGCCATCACTCAGCAGGCTGGCTTCCAAGTAAATCAAATACATGCTTTAAGTGTTTGTTTTCTCTCACCTGACTCAGCACAATCGCACTCAGGGTTGCGGTGTAGCGACCAAATGTTGCCACCTGGTTGCCCAATTACTGCACCCTTAGGAATATTTAGTGGATTTCAACAACCTGGTGTTGAATGCCTTCTTTTTTTTTTTCTCTCTCTCCACTCCACTGAAGGCAAAATAAGATTTCCACCACCACCACCCCAACAGTGTGGAACATTGAAGTGGGCAGAAAACTAGTTACATTTTCCTTTAATGTGAACACCACATTTTAAGACTCTTGTATTTATTCATTTGCAAGTCAATCATGGGAGAGAGAGAGAGGAAGAGAGAGAGAGAGAGATTTGTGAGCAAGTTTGTTTGGAGCGGGGAAGGGGGGAGCGGGTGTGTCAGAGGAGATGGGAGGAAAGAAGAGAGAGGAAGAGAGAGGAGAGAGGAAGAGAGAGGGGCAAGGACGAGCAAAAGAGCGAGCTCTTTGAAGAGATTCTTCCACCCACAAGTTCCTTCCCTTTTCTCTTTGTCGCTGTGTCCTTCCAATAAGCAGACATAGATGACACAGGATGGTGAAAGCTAGAGAGCGAGCGAGCGAGCCAAAAATGTGGAAACCGCGGTTCCACCAGCACCGTGACAACATTGCCGGTTTTTCTTTGTTTAAAAAAAAAAAATGGAAAGAGAGAGAGAGAGAGAGGAATCTTCCACCACTTCACCAGTCAGTTCAGAACTTTTCCCCCCAAATGCAGGCCTAGAGAACTCAGAAGTTGGTGAACAGAAAGTATGGAATCCTGGTTCTCAGCGCTACACAACTCTGTTTAGGATACAAACAGGTTTTTCAACAGCTTTGGCCTCAAACCTGTGTGTGTGTGTGTGTGTGTGTGTGTGTGTGTGTGTGTGAGAGAGAGAGAGAGAGAGAGAGAGAGAGAGAGAGAACTAAGCGTTTCTGACAAAACGTGCGCAGAACCTCAACAGCAACAACTAAACCCATATGCCTCGGAGCCCCATCCAGAGGTGTTTACATGGCATTTTGACAAGATATTGAGCCAAAGCTCAGAGAGAGAATTGAGGAGAAAATAAATAAATAAATAAATGGTGAAATCACGAATGTAAATTCGAATGATCTGTATTCCGGGAGTGAGTGAGTGAGTGGAATTTACCGACACCATGTCAGGATAGACAATGTGTCCGGACAGACAACGATGGAGAGTGGTGGTGGTGGTGGTGGTGGGGGGGAAGAGATGTCATTTCCAGTGTTTTCTAACCTAAGGGAAACTTGTAGGAAAAGTAGCATGCTCCGCACCACGGTCATGAGAGCCTTGTAGGCGCACGTGCTAAACTCCACACACATGATTTCCATCACCTTCGATTCAATGTGCACCTAGATCGAGGGGTTTCCCAGACACTAGAGCGCTCTTTGCAGACTCTGGGTTTGGTGGGCATGGTGGCACGACAGCGGCAGTGGCAGTGGCACTGAAGTCCAGGCCGCTCTAGGTAGGTCTGAAAAGACGTCCCTCTCTCCGTTCCAGCAGAAGCTGGCCCAAGGGCTTGGGACCCCGCCCACAGCACAGGCAGCCAGTGGTGGGTATCTACGTGTAGGTGGCCGTCTCGCCATCATGAGGTAGAGAAATCTCTGCCACGCCGTCCCTCCCTCCCTCCCTCCCTC
>NW_026699128.1:262500-277500 GCF_030435755.1 Ochotona princeps | reverse complement strand
CCACCGGCACTGCCAACCAGGAAGGAGGAGGAGGAGAGGAGGGAGGGAGGGCGGGCGGGAGGGCGGACAGCGGGACGCACCAGCCGCCCCCACCGACCGACCCCCGCCGGCCTCACCGACCTCAACCCCCGCACACGCGCCGAGGCTCCGACAAGCCGACCCGCGGCGCCACCACCGGCCACCGCCGCCTGACGGGGCGGGGGGCGAGACACACGGGAAGGGGCCCGAGCGCCTTCCCCGACGGCCGCAGCGGGACCCCGGGAGCGGAGAACGACAGGGTCACGGAGACCCAGGACCAGGGAGCGGACGAAGAGCGAGATGGAGACAAAGGAGGCGCGGCAGCAGGAGCCACCCGGCGAGCGAGCGAGGCCCAACAAGCGGTGACAAGCGGGAGCCGAGGGCCAGCGGACCCCCCCAAAAGCGCGAAGGGGAGCGGCGGAGGAGGGCCTCCTCCACACGGACGGTCGGCCGAACCGGACGGCGGCCAGACGACGCACCCGGCCCCCACACCACGCGGGATCTCACCGCCAGCGCTCTCCAAGCGCAAGGGCGGTCCCACATGGGGGAGGGGGAGGCAGCCAGGCACAAACCACACACAGCCGGGGACCACCGTGCGACTCAGCCACCCCTCACGCGCACACACCGCCGACGATGAGGGGAAACGCCAGCCCCCGCACACCGCAGGCCACACACGTCGCAGCCAACCGACCCCCGACCCCAAAGAGCGCTCAACGCCACACGCCAGCGACACGAGGCCGCAGCGGGCGGCGAGGGGGGTACCTATATGGGGGGGGTGGCATCAGACCACGGGGGAGAGGCACCAGAAGCGCGACGGGGAGCCACGAGGGAACACCTCGGGCCAACGAAAGCCGGGTCCCTCCCGGAAAACAGACACGGGATGCCACCGCCCACACCCGGGCGGTCCCGTGACACGCCTGGGACACCGGAGCCCGCCTCCAGCGACCCCCACGCGTTCCCCGACGCGCGCCTGAGGCCCCCCCACCGGGGCCCCCAACGCGACGCCGCCAACGCCCACACGCCGGGCGCCTACCTGCTGCCGGATCCCGGCCTCCATCCGCCAACATCCGGGCCCCGGTCCCGAGGGCCGTAACCCCGCAGGAACGCTCCCAAGGCCGACGCGGCCGAGGGGAGACCCAACAGGCCCAAACCCGTGGCCCCACCGCACCACCCTCGCCGGCGGTGACCGGCCAGCGGGCCAACGGCAAGCCCAGGGCGGGAAGCGAGCAGAGCCACCCCACCACCAGGGCCACAGGGGGAGCACGGGACAAAGCCACACACAACCCCAGGGCCCCAGGTGGCAAGCGGAAGGCCACACACCGGAGGCGACACACGCGCACCGCGTGCGTGCGAGCGACCACAGGAGCCCCTCCGTCAGGCCCACAGTAGGCACCGGGACACACCCGGCCCGGCCCAGCGGGACCCTCCCCCGACCCAGAGGGGGGAGGCACGGGCCACGGCGAGGTAGAGGTGCGAGAGGCAGCGTCCGGCCCCCAGCGGAAGGGGGCCGGAAGAGCCCACGCGTAACCCCCACACACTCCCCGAGGGGAGGGCGGAGGGAACGAGCGACCATCGCCACCTAACGCACAACGAACCCGAGCCATCCGCGTCGTCAGCAGCGTGGCTACCGACACACACCAGGAGGGAAGGAACGGCGGCGACAAGCGGGGGATACGGCACCCCATCACGTAAGGCACGTCCCTGTCGGATCGCTAGAGAAGGCTTTTCTCACCGAAGGTGGGCCGCACCCCACCAACCCCGAGCGCACCTCTCACCAGGCCGAGAGGGCCCTTCGAGGGAGCAACACCCAACCCGCGGGGCGAGCCCGAAGCCGGGCGGAGGGGTCTGCGGTAGAGGAAAGGAAGCCACCTGCCCCCACAGACGCGCAGGGGACACCAGCGGCCAAGCAAGGCCACAGGCGGCAGCAGCAGCGGCGGCGGCGACGGGCCTGCGCTGCACCCACGCTACCTCTTCCTTACCGCCTCGACCCCCCAGGGACTCCCACGCACCAAGCAGCACACACCAGCGAGGCTGCGACGGCACACCCGGGAGAGAGCACACCGGGGCAGTGAAGGAGCGACGGCACCACTCGGTTCCAGGCGCCTGAGAGGCAAACGACCTGGACCGCTCCAGGAGCACCGCAGAGAGCTGAGCAGGGTCAGACTCTGCCAGACAAGCCCCGCACCACCACCGCGGGACGGGGCCCGCCCACACACCATGACACACCGACACGGCAGAGGGCGAAGGGTGTCCGCCACGTCCGAGGACCCCCGCCTGGACCCCCAACGCCAGCACCTTCAGGCGGCACAAGGCAGAGGGAGCGGAGATCGAGCCGGATTCCGCACCCCTGGCCTCTCCCACCACGCCGAGGCAGGGGAAAGAGGAACCAGGAGCCCGCAAGACAGAACGAGCAGCTCGGCAGCATTCGCCATGAATGGCCGTCCCTCGTCTGTAAGCGGCTTAGGCCCGGCCCAGGAGAGCGCCACATCACCACATCGGTCAAGTCTCGGTCTAGGATTATGACATCACGCGAGGCACAGGGGGTCACGCCCAGCGAGGACAGCTGCCAGGGGGGGTCCGTCGGCAGCCTCGCCAGCCCCTTGCCTCTTCAGCAGCGGTGGCCAACCCCAGCGGAGGAACGCCTGACACGCACACGCGGCATAAGGCCGACGACCACTGAGACTCAGTTCTGAGGGGGTTCTGTCAGCCACCACTACGCAGCGGGCCACCTGCGGCAGAAGACGGACACGGGTATAGGACCCAGCGCCCAGCCTCACCTCTGCCGCTCTCGGGGCAAATTCTAAGCCGGAGATGGTGGCACCGTCGCAGGGCTAAGCCAGGATCGCACACCAAGCTCCCGCACGAACCCAGGCAGGGAGCTCGGCACCGGATGGGCAGGGGGAACGCAGTCCAGCGCCAGGCCGCCGGCAGCCCATCGCGCTCCCCCCCCTACCGCCCCAGACGCGAACCCAGGGGCCCAGCTCTTCCGGTGACAGTCACCAGGAGACAGCGTGTCAGCACCTACCTGCAGATCCAAAATGACAACTGCAGGTGTAGAAATGCCCTTCCAGGGGACAACAGGGACAACCTATGGGACACAGCCGCCCCTCAGATGGGGGCCCGGGTCACAAGTCCCCAAAAACACAGCCATCGCCCACAGGGCATGCTCCTGTGGCCACCTGGTCGACCCCAGGAGTTAGAGAAAAGCAAACAACTCTACAGCCCCACCAACGGCCCCGACCAGGTCCCCCTAGGGTGCGGGTGACAAGTGTCGGGCCGGCGGCCCAGGGCCTCAGCCCCGCCAACGGCCCCGGCCGGGTCCCCTAGTGCAGGCGACAAGTGTCGGGCCGGTGGCCGTGGCCTCGCAGCCCCGCCAACGGCCCCGACCAGGTCCCCTAGGGTGCGGGTGACAAGTGTCGGGCCGGTGGCCGTGGCCTCGCAGCCCCGCCGACGGCCCCGACCGGGTCCCCTTGTGCAGGCGACAAGCGTCTGGGCCGGCGGCCCAGGGCCTCAGCCCCGCCAACGGTCCCGGCCGGGTCCCCTAGTGCAGGCGACAAGTGTCGGGCCGGTGGCCGTGGCCTCGCAGCCCCGCCGACGGCCCCGATCGAGTCCCCTAGTGCACGGTGGCAGTGATAAAAGGGTGTGCTGGTCGACCCCATGCACTCTAGCGGTACTCCAGCCCGGTTACAATCGGGAGCGAGCAGACACCTACCCACCCCCGCAGCTGCCTGCCTGCTCACTTGCAAGCCTCCAGGCTCAATCTCCGAACAGCACACGAGCCACCAAGGTCCCAGCAGGGCTGGGACTCTCCCGCCTGCAGCTTGGGGACTTTGTCACATCCTGTCCCGGGCTCTCCACCCACTTGCTCGCCCTTGCCGGCTCCAGAATGCTCTACAGCTACAGCACGGCTGCCACCAGGTGGAGTCAGACAGCCAGCACCAAGGGACAAAGGGACAGCACGCTGGATGCACGCAGCCAGGCAATGAAGCCGAGATAGGCAGGGAAATGTGTGTCACTGCCTCCCTCCCTCCCTCCCCTCGCAGGGGGTGCTGGCTGGTCCCGGCCGCCAGGTCGGTTGCTTTGCCTTGCCTCTCATTTAGAACCAAACTGTGTCGTGACCGTCACTGGTGAAATGTTAACATTCGGTGTTGATGCATGGAACACCAGGTCGCGTGGCTTGGGGAGAATCGAGTTGTAGTAGTGAGTGACCACGCATCTACTGTGACAGGATACATCTGACCTATCAGTACAGTCTTGGGGGAAGGGTGGATAGACTTGGTCACACACAGGTAAAGGAAAACGGCAGACAGAAAATAAAATGAAAACACCGACATTGAGAGAGAAAAGGGAGAGAGAAACGGGGGGGGGGGGGGAGAGAGAATGAGAACTGAAAGGAAGGCAAAACTAAGAAAGAAAGAAAGAAAAAAAAAAAACCAGGAAGACCAAAATCTAGGAAAGGAGAAAGACAACATAAAGGGAAGCAATGGACACAGTAGAACAAAATTTTTTGGGGGAAAAAAAAAAAAAAACAGACACACACGAGTAAAACAGATGAGGCAAGATAATAAATCCAGCATGAGGACGCGAGAGAAAAACATATATAGATTGAAAGAGAAGAGAGAAACAAGTTAAGAAGGACCAAGGAAGCCAAAGGTAAAGGAAGAAGGCAGACAGAAAATAAAATGAAAACACCGACATTGAGAGAGAGAGAAAAGGGAGAGAGAAACGGGGGGGGGGGGGGGGCTGGGGGGAGGAGAGAATGAGAACTGAAAGGAAGGCAAAGGTAAGAATACAAAAAAAAAAAAAAGAAGAAGAAGAAGAAAGACAAAAACTAAGAAAAGAGAAAGACAACATAAAGGGAAGCAATGGAAACATTAGGGGAGAACACACACACACACACACACACACACACACACACACGCAGGTACAACGGCCAGACACACACCGATGAGGGAAGAAAATAAATCCAGAATGAGGACGCGAGAGAAAGGCCTATAAAGATTGAACGAGAAAAAACAACTCAAGAACAACCTAGGGGAAGGCAGAGAATGTAAGGATGAAGACTGTCAAGTAAAGGTGGGAGTCACAAGTGAAATTCTAGGAGATGTAGGGGAGTGGTAGAAGGAGAGGAGACAGTGAAAAGGAGAAAGCGAAAGAAAGAAAGAGAGGAAAGCGGGAATCGGCGAGCAAAACAGAGAAAGAGAGAGAGAGAGAGAGAAACAGAGCCTAAAAGGAATGGAGAGATCCAAGAAGAAAGAACTAAGGCAACATCCCTGGGAAGGTAACAGATCCCCCCGCCTGGACGTGGCAGGAGCACCTAGAGAGGCGCGCACAGTGCAGTCCCGGCCCGGCGGAAGGACGGTTTCTGCCGCCGCGGCCCCCTCCCCCCTCCCCCCCTCCCCCCTCCCCCCACCGCCGGCACCGCCGCCACTGCTCAGCCAGCAAGCCAGAAGCCCGACTGTGCTTACTGCGCCTGCGCCAGACCGACTCTCTCCCTCCCTCCCTCCCTCCCTCCCTCCCTCCTCCTTCCTCGACCCCCCCAAACTCCACGCCGACCACCACCCCGAGGCCTCGCGAGACTTGTTCAGACGCGGGCGCCATCTTGGCTTCTGCCGTCAGCGCCATCTTGGCTTTCGCCTCTTGTCCGATCCGATACTGTGGCCACTAGATGGCGCGCAGACAGCACGAGTGGATTCTTGAAACACGCTGGGGTTTCTGGTTTGGAGTCAGTTGGGGTTGCGATGGGACGGGGAAGATGAAGGATGGGGGAGCAGGAAGAGCAAAGACAAGAGATCACAACGACAACACTGAGTCTCGAGCCCAGGGGTCAGTTCCAGATTCATCCCTTGGGCCACGTTTTTCCAAGCCCAGCTCTCCCGGGGAACCTCATCCAGTAATGAGAGAGAAAGAGAGAGAGAGAGAGAGAGAGAGAGAGAGAGAGAGAGAGAGAGAGAGAGAGAGAGAAGACTGTCTCACAAAAATCAGAAACCCGGTTCAGTCCATCTCAATGTCCCCAACCACATTGGTACAGCAAAGATTTCCCTATACACACACAGCTACAACCCAGTCAGCGCCTCACCCCAAGTCCGTTCCCACAATATGTGCCAAGAGACCTTTCCTCCACCCTTGTCTCTCCTGGATGTCCCTCCCTAGGCGGTATTGTCACAAAGTGTGGAAGGGCTCTCTCCCTCCTGTGTCACAGCAGCTGAGGCCAAGCTAGGCCGAAGCCAGGAGCCAGGAACAAGATGAAATCGGTGTTCCCATACGGCAAGGCCAGTGTGTCTGCTGACAGGCTGTTGAGCGTGTGTGCGGTGCCACAATGCCAGTATCCCCCACTGTCTTGCTTTCACTTTCTGTTCTCTAGTTTTATTTTTATTTATTTATTTGGCCTTGAGGTTGACTTATTTTCATTGGGAAGGCAGATTTGCAGAGAGAAGGAGAGACAGACGGACAGAAAGATTTCCATCCGCCGGTGCACTCCCCAAATGGCCACAACCACGGCCGGAGCTGACTGGATCCGATCCGAATCCAGGCGCTGGGAGTTTCTTCCAGGCCTCCCACACAGGTGCAGGGTCCCGTACACTTGGACCACCCTCCGCTGTTTTCCCAGGGCACAAACAGGGAGCTAGATCAGAAGTGGAGCCACAGGGACATGAAAGTGGAGGAAAAGCCAGTGAAGCTATTCTGCAGCGCCCTTGCGTCTGCCTGTCCTTCCTGTGAGCTCTTGCAAGACCCAAGAAGTTCCTCAGGGACAGAAAGGATGTGCCATGGAAACAGGTTAGGGATGTGAAAGGAGAGAGAGGAAAAGAGGGGGAGAGAGAGAGAGAGAGAGAAAGAGAGAGAGAGAGAGAGAGAGAGAGAGAGAGAGAGAGATTGAAATTGAGTTAGTGAGAATGTGACAACAATTCAGTCTTCTCTGTTCCCCATTTGCAGGTAAGGTCCAGATGAGGAAAAGGAGAAAGGGAGCAGCCAGGCTGGGATTGGGCCTCTTCACCTCTCTCTCTCTCTCTCTCTCTCTCTCTCTCTCTCTCTCTCTCTCTCTCTCTCTATCCCAGGAGGGGGCATCACACAGCTTTCTCTTTCCAATTTGTGAGCAGAAGTGGTTGCACGCTGAGTGGTTCCTGGCCAGGATCCAGAACATGGAGGGAGAAGTAGGTGTCAGGTAAGGCCACCTGTGAGGCCTTCACGTCGGCATAGTGGCCTTTCATTCCCAATCCACCAGAGAAATCCTCGGGCAGGAAGGGCACAGGCCAGCCCATATGTCCTCCTGCTCTGCCGTCCTCAAGTCCCCTTGACTTGTCCGCAGAGCCGACCGCACACAACACCCACAACTCAGGCACAGGTGCCCCAGTCTCTCCCTCAGAGCACCCTTTCCCTTCAGTTCCGCAGAATAAGAGATGGTGAGCTGACCCTCCAACTCTTCCGCCTCCACACCCCACCCACCCACCCACCCACGGTCCATCAAAGACAAGGGGTTGGTTGGTTGGTTAGTTGGTTGGTTGGGTCCGGCCGGCATGTTAGCCTAGTGACTAAATCCTAAAGAAAAGAAAGATAGATGTGAACGCAGAGAAGAGCTGCCTTCCAAAACACACATATAATTAGCCAGGCCGGGTTGGGGCGCAAGCCAGGCTGGATTGAACTGTGAACTGGCTAGCACCCCACAGTTCGCAGGAGGGCTGGGGATGGACCAGGCCAGGCTAGGTTGCCGTACCCCAGCCCAATGGCGATAGCTGGGACTGGTGGTGGGCCATCTCAGATTGTGCCACAGCACCCACTGGCGCACGCAAGAACCGGGGGTGGTGCGGTGGGGGTGGTGGAGAGGGAGCGTGAGAACCGGAATCAAGTTAGGGCGCTGCACCCAGTCAGGCAAAAAGAGAGCCAAAATGGCTGGGCGGGTGGGTGGGTGCGTTGCGGGCGGGCGGGCGGGCGGGCGGGCCAGCCGGATTAGGCCACAACACCCAGCTGTCAGCAAAGCGCCGGGACTGCCTGGGTGAAAAAATTACATCAGGCAGGCCGGCCGGACCGCATTAGCCCCCAGACGGTCCCAAGATCTGGGGCTGGGAGCCCGCCAGCCTGCTAGGGGAACGCCAGGCAGGCAGGCAGGCAGGCAGGCAGGCAGGCAGGCACTCCTCCTGTCAGCTAGGCCGTAGCTCCCGTCGGAGAGCACGTTAAGGCCTGCCTGAACTAAAACAGCAAGCTACCCATAGATCATCAGGCCGTATGTGCCAAACATACAAGGCCTGGGCCAGAGATGTCGACAGCGTGCATCTCCCCGGACCAGACAAGAAGACGAGGGGAAGGCAAGAGTTGTTGCTTGGGCCAGGCGTGTGCGGTTGCCTAGTGGCTCCATTTCTCGGCCTGTACGTGCCGAGATCCCATACGGGTGCCGGTTCGAGTCCCAGCTGCCCCACTTCCGTCCAGCTCCCTGCCTGTGGCCTGGAAAAGCGGTCGAGGATGGCACAAAGCCTTCGGTATCGGCAGCCGCCTGTGTGGCGGAGACCGACCGGGAAGAAGCTCCCGGCTCCTGGTTTTGGTTCTGCTCAGCCCCGACCACTTGGGGAGGGAACCAGCCAGCGGGCAGGAGATATTTCTTTCTGTCTCTCCTTCTCTCAGCAACACCCCTCCCAACCACACACACACACACACACACACACACACACACACACACACCCCTCCCAACCACACACACACACACACACTCACACACACAGACACGCGCACGCGCGCACAGGGTCCTCCTGACTGGCGTGTGGCTGCCGGCTCCACCTCAGGATCCTTCACCGTCCAACAATAAGAACCAGATTGGGTTGAAGAACAGTCAGGAAACACCACTGTTCCTGCTAGGACAGGAGGTGGACTGAACAGGGCTGGCTCATGGACCCACTGGTATGCGTGAAACCTGGCACTGGGAGAGTTTCTGATGGAGGAGCCTGGGCAACTCCTCTGGCAGGACACAGTCCCTGCAGGTAAGCGCAAGCAGCACAAATAGGAAACAGCCCAGAACAGGCTATGGAAATTATCCCACTGGTATACACATGGCATGGATTGGGGGCAAGACCAGGCTGAACCTGTTCACATCACCCGCTGGTGAGTCCGAGCGCCAGAACAGAGTGTGGGTCGAGCCAGGTTCGGTTGCGACACATACTAGTACACAATAAGGAATGCCAAGGTGAGGTGAGCCGTACCAGATGTGGTTGCAGCGCCCAAACAGCACATGTGATAGTCAGGGGGAGGAGGCAAAGCTGACAGGGGAATGTGGGCTCCCCTGCTGGACAACTACTTCCCGACTAGGCTGCAGCTCCAACCGGTCTGCGTGAGGACCGAATATGAAGCGGGCAGGATCGAACCGGACTACGACACCCGTCGGTTCACGAGGAAGACAGGCCTGGAAACAGAACGAACCCGGCAATCCCAACGACCAGCATGATCATAAGCCGATCGGTGTGACGGACGGTGTTGGACTGTGTACTAGCAGACTCGCGCAGGAATCAGGCCTGTGATCATCTCAGATGAAGTTTCTTTGGAGAGAGATCCCTCCAACTGAACTGCTGATCTTAGAACCCCAACCATGAAGAGACTGTCAGCCAGTGGATTCTGAATAGG
The DNA here is from genome assembly GCF_030435755.1 of Ochotona princeps. Classification (NCBI taxonomy): domain Eukaryota; kingdom Metazoa; phylum Chordata; class Mammalia; order Lagomorpha; family Ochotonidae; genus Ochotona; species Ochotona princeps. The sequence goes on along the minus strand of NW_026699128.1, from coordinate 267,879 downwards.
GTTCATTGCGATTGGAACTGAGACATTGGCAGCAGTCCAGAACTGATGAACTATCAGAACTGTATGAGCAGGAGCCTCAGAGCGTGCCTCCCGTTGGGGATCTGGGATGGGTGGGAGGTTGGGTGGGGCTTTTCCCTTTTTTTTTTTTTTTTTTTTTTTCCCCTGACCCCAGATACAGGGTAAAATGATATTGATGTGGAAACAATGGTATTTCCCACTTTCACCCTGTAGCCCTTGACACTCTGTTCCCTAATCAACCAAGTAAGATTATTAAAAAATAATTTTTAAAAAAAGTATATCAGGTTTTACAATTTCATTAATTTTTATGAATGGGTAGTATTCTATAGTGTTTGTGTGCCACATTTTCTTTATTCTGTCACCCGCTGATGGGTATCTGTGTTGATCCCGTATCTGGCTATTGTGAATTGAGCTGTGATAGCTGTAAGGGTGCAAATAACTCTCTCATATGCATTTTCATTTGGATAAAATCATAGGGCTGCGACGCTGGTTCGTATGCAGACTTTTAGATACCATTTGTTTTTTATCCAATTGGGAAACATGAGATATTTTAATGAAATTATAACTGGATAAGAAATGAGTTTTATGAAGCATGGTGGCCACTTGGGGAGTGAACCAGCCAGCGGGCAGGAGATATTTCTTTCTGTCTCTCCTTCTCTCTCTATATATATCTGAGTTTCAATAAAAATAAAATGGATGGATGGATGGATGGATGGATGGATGGAGGAATTGTTTTTTCTGAACAGGCACCGACTGTGAGATGTAAGTAAGGCTCTGGACTGCTGTGTCCTGGTCGCTCGGTCCAACGCCGATCCAAGCAGAGAACCGGGCCTGGCACGGGGCACAGGCCTAGTATATTCCTGCAACCCCTCCCACCGCCCCTCCACCCCCGCCCCGCGCACCTGCACAAGGACAGGTAAGGGGTTCCTCTCTGTGTTTTGAGTAATCGGTTCAGCTAGATCGTTCTATTGAGAGGGAGGGATGCTTGATGTTGAGCAGTTCTGCTTGTTTGAGTGACAGAAGTACACGCACAGGTTAATAACACGCGTTCACATAGTTAAGGTGATGGATGGAAGAGTGAATCAATAATGCCGATGGAAAGGCCACATCAGAAGGGAGCCGTTCCTGAGAACCACTCATGGTCTGCCCCATGCGAGTCAGAAAGCAGCGGCCAGATCCCACTTTGCACTTCCAGAGCGAGCGAAGGGGAGTGACCGACTGTGGCTGACCTTTGCCCCAGTCGGAGAGGCAGATCCTTTCACTGACAAACGCCTGAGGGCAGGTATGGCTCTGGGTGGAGCGGAGAGAAAGTGAAGCCTTTGGCAGACAACGGGACTTTGAACCAACCATTTGCATTTCAATGAAGGCAATGAATGAGGTCTCTTGGAATTGAATGAGAGGTTGCGTCCCTCAAGCCAGTGGCTTCCGAAACGAAGGCTGCTGCTTTCTTGGGGCACACCCCCCCACACACACACACACAGAGGCTCATTCTGACGAGGAGGCGGGGTGCGGGTGCCCTGCCTGCCCCATGCTTCTCCTTACATGTCCCTGGACCCTGGACCCTGGCTCTGGCTCTAGCTCTGGCCTGGGAAAGGAGATGTGGATTGGGGAGGTGACTTGCAAGACGTACACACAAGACCCACCCACCATCAGTGAAACACAGCTTCTCTCCCTCCTTCCTTCCCTGGGGCTTGTGGGGGAGGGGAGGGTGGTATCAGGCAGGGAGGCACTTTTTGTTTTGGCTTGGCTTTTCTCCTCCTGGGTGTCACTGGTGCACCCCAGCGTATTCCATCACCAAGCCACTTTCCGATGTGTTTCGCTTCCCTCACAGTGGTTCATTAGCCAGCACCCACTGATAGGAGAGGACTGCTTTTTACTTGACAGCATCCTAGTGCAGGGATCAAAGGGGTCAGAGAAAGTAGAGAGAGCAAAGGAAAAAGGAAAAAGTTGGGTTGTTCGGGACTCCTTAAAGAAGAATTCATGTTGTGCCACCCACGTGTGCGAAGATTTGTCAAAGTCCCCCCCCCCATGCCCCTTTCCTCCTCCCACCCCCCCCCCCCCCCGCTCAACCACCACCAAGCCATCACTCAGCAGGCTGGCTTCCAAGTAAATCAAATACATGCTTTAAGTGTTTGTTTTCTCTCACCTGACTCAGCACAATCGCACTCAGGGTTGCGGTGTAGCGACCAAATGTTGCCACCTGGTTGCCCAATTACTGCACCCTTAGGAATATTTAGTGGATTTCAACAACCTGGTGTTGAATGCCTTCTTTTTTTTTCTCTCTCTCTCCACTCCACTGAAGGCAAAATAAGATTTCCACCACCACCACCACCACCACCACCACCACCCCAACAGTGTGGAACATTGAAGTGGGCAGAAAACTAGTTACATTTTCCTTTAATGTGAACACCACATTTTAAGACTCTTGTATTTATTCATTTGCAAGTCAATCATGGGAGAGAGAGAGAGGAAGAGAGAGAGAGAGAGATTTGTGAGCTAGTTTGTTTGGAGCGGTGAAGGGGGGAGCGGGTGTGTCAGAGGAGATGGGAGGAAAGAAGAGAGAGGACGAGAGAGGAGAGAGGAAGAGAGAGGGGCAAGGACGAGCAAAACAGCGAGCTCTTTGAAGAGATTCTTCCACCCACAAGTTCCTTCCCTTTTCTCTTTGTCGCTGTGTCCTTCCAATAAGCAGACATAGATGACACAGGATGGTGAGAGCTAGAGAGCGAGCGAGCGAGCCAAAAATGTGGAAACCGCGGTTCCACCAGCACCGTGACAACATTGCCAGTTTTTCTTTGTTTAAAAAAAAAAATGGAAAGAGAGAGAGAGAGAGAGAGAGAGAGAGAGAGAGAGAGGAATCTTCCACCACTTCACCAGTCAGTTCAGAACTTTCCCCCCCAAATGCAGGCCTTAGAGAACTCAGAAGTTGGTGAACAGAAAGTATGGAATCCTGGTTCTCAGCGCTACACAACTCTGTTTAGGATACAAACAGGTTTTTCAACAGCTTTGGCCTCAAACCTGTGTGTGTGTGTGTGTGTGTGTGTGTGTGAGAGAGAGAGAGAGAGAGAGAGAGAGAGAGAGAGAGAGAACTAAGCGTTTCTGACAAAACGTGCGCAGAACCTCAACAGCAACAACTAAACCCATATGCCTCGGAGCCCCATCCAGAGGTGTTTACATGGCATTTTGACAAGATATTGAGCCAAAGCTCAGAGAGAGAATTGAGGAGAAAATAAATAAATAAATAAATGGTGAAATCACGAATGTAAATTCGAATGATCTGTATTCCGGGAGTGAGTGAGTGAGTGGAATTTACCGACACCGTGTCAGGATAGACAATGTGTCCGGACAGACAACGATGGAGAGTGGTGGTGGTGGTGGTGGGGGGGGGGAAGAGATGTCATTTCCAGTGTTTTCTAACCTAAGGGAAACTTGTAGGAAAAGTAGCATGCTCCGCACCACGGTCATGAGAGCCTTGTAGGCGCACGTGCTAAACTCCACACACATGATTTCCATCACCTTCGATTCAATGTGCACCTAGATCGAGGGGTTTCCCAGACACTAGAGCGCTCTTTGCAGACTCTGGGTTTGGTGGGCATGGTGGCACGACAGCGGCAGTGGCAGTGGCACTGAAGTCCAGGCCGCTCTAGGTAGGTCTGAAAAGACGTCCCTCTCTCCGTTCCAGCAGAAGCTGGCCCAAGGGCTTGGGACCCCGCCCACAGCACAGGCAGCCAGTGGTGGGTATCTACGTGTAGGTGGCCGTCTCGCCATCATGAGGTAGAGAAATCTCTGCCACGCCGTCCCTCCCTCCCTCCCTCCCTCCCTCCCTCCCTCCCTACAACCCCCCCTCCCGTCCCGCAAGGCTAACTAAGCAAGATCCCAGGCTACCAAGGAGAAGCAGGAGGGACTCTCCCCAGAGTCGGCCCGGGGTGAAGGGCAGTCCAGTCATGTGGTGGATGGGAGAGGGAAGAAGAGGGGCCCGGCATGGCTTGCTCTCAAAGCCGTCATTGGGCCAGTTGAGTCCCTAAAAGCACACCAAGCCACCCACCGCCATCCAGCCAGGCAGCCAGGCAGCCAGCCAGCCAGCCAGCCAGCCAGCATCCGCACACGCACCCACCCGGATGGCACACTGTTTTTGTATTTGTGTGTGCGCGCGCGCGCGCCCGCCTGGCTTCACTCAATGTTTCACCAAATCATCAGGCTCAAGCAGAAGTTAGTGGCTCAGGGGAAAACTTTATTGAACGGGGCACATAGTGGAAGTAGATGGTGGCAGGAAGGTCAGGCTTCCACCATCGCAGCAGCAAGGCAGACATCGGCAGGGGCATTCGGGGAGCAGAAACAGAAACGTGGGTGCTGTTGGGTGTGTCGGGGGTGATGGGGCGTACCACTGGGGGCAGGGTGGGTCCTTCCGGCGGCGGGGGCGGCAGCAGCGGGGAAGACACGTCCTCTTCATCCACCTCTTGTTCCCAATGAGGTCCTCGCTCCCTCCCTCTTCATCCACCTACGCACAGCAGCCGCTTTTCCCTGAAAAACCAAAAGGAACCCAAGAAACAAGCAGTGAGCGCCAGCCAGAGTTGTTAGCTTACGATCGATCCTTGTGTCCATTCATCCCACGTGTGCCCGGTCAGCTCCTGTTCCATCCCAGCACCTCTATTTTTTTGTTTCGTGTGTGTGTGTGTGTGTGTGTGTGTGTGTGTGTGTGTGGCAAAGCACGGGTCGCCGAATCATTCCTCCCTCCCCCCCCGGCCCCGGCCCCCCCCACCCCCGTTTTGCCTGGATATGTTTTCTGCACTTGATCTTAGCCAAAAGGCCGAGAAGCGATTGGATATCTTTTCTAGTCTAGGACGCAACGCAGCACACCTGAGCATCTTGGTGGGGCCAGCAGAGGCAGGTCATCACTGAACGTTGAGCCCAGCTTCCCCTGCTGGAACGAGTGTTTCTTTCTTTCTTTCTTTCTTTCTTTCTTTCTTTCTTTCTTTCTTTCTGGAGCAAAGGGAAAAATAAATGCATAAGGCCAAGAAAAAATGAAATTTACAGTTTAAACAGTTTTTAGAAAGACTCCCCAAGAGGAAGGAAGGAAGGAAGGAAGGAAGGAAGGAAGGAAGGAAGGAAGGAAGGAAAGAAGGAGAGAGAGAGAAAGAGAGAGAGAGAGAACGAACCGAACCGTTGGACAAGTGTAGAGACGGATGGAAGGAAGATTCCTTAGGAAGGATTATACCACTGTACTCAAATGGGGAAAATCTGTTGAGGGAGGGGTGGGAGTAGGTGGGGGTGGGAAGAAAACAAGAAAGTCGTTAACACTGAACATCTGAATGGGGGGGGAGGGAGAAGCGGTGCAGAGATGGCAAGGAGGGGGCAAAGAGGGGG
>NW_026699128.1:237500-250000 GCF_030435755.1 Ochotona princeps | reverse complement strand
AGGCAGCCAGGCACAAACCACACACACAGCCGGGGACCACCGTGCGACTCAGCCACCCCTCACGCGCACACACCGCCGACGATGAGGGGAAACGCCAGCCCCCGCACACCGCAGGCCACACACGTCGCAGCCAACCGACCCCCGACCCCAAAGAGCGCTCAACGCCACACGCCAGCGACACGAGGCCGCAGCGGGCGGCGAGGGGGGTACCTATATGGGGGGGTGGCATCAGACCACGGGGGAGAGGCACCAGAAGCGCGACGGGGAGCCACGAGGGAACACCTCGGGCCAACGAAAGCCGGGTCCCTCCCGGAAAACAGACACGGGATGCCACCGCCCACACCCGGGCGGTCCCGTGACACGCCTGGGACACCGGAGCCCGCCTCCAGCGACCCCCACGCGTTCCCCGACGCGCGCCTGAGGCCCCCCCACCGGGGCCCCCAACGCGACGCCGCCAACGCCCACACGCCGGGCGCCTACCTGCTGCCGGATCCCGGCCTCCATCCGCCAACATCCGGGCCCCGGTCCCGAGGGCCGTAACCCCGCAGGAACGCTCCCAAGGCCGACGCGGCCGAGGGGAGACCCAACAGGCCCAAACCCGTGGCCCCACCGCACCACCCTCGCCGGCGGTGACCGGCCAGCGGGCCAACGGCAAGCCCAGGGCGGGAAGCGAGCAGAGCCACCCCACCACCAGGGCCACAGGGGCACAGCACGGGACAAAGCCACACACAACCCCAGGGCCCCAGGTGGCAAGCGGAAGGCCACACACCGGAGGCGACACACGCGCACCGCATGCGTGCGTGCGAGCGACCACAGGAGCCCCTCCGTCAGGCCCACAGTAGGCACCGGGACACACCCGGCCCGGCCCAGCGGGACCCTCCCCCGACCCAGAGGGGGGAGGCACGGGCCACGGCGAGGTAGAGGTGCGAGAGGCAGCGTCCGGCCCCCAGCGGAAGGGGGCCAGAAGAGCCCACGCGTAACCCCCACACACTCCCCGAGGGGAGGGCGGAGGGAACGAGCGACCATCGCCACCTAACGCACAACGAACCCGAGCCATCCGCGTCGTCAGCAGCGTGGCTACCGACACACACCAGGAGGGAAGGAACGGCGACAAGCGGGGGATACGGCACCCCATCACGTAAGGCACGTCCCTGTCGGATCGCTAGAGAAGGCTTTTCTCACCGAAGGTGGGCCGCACCCCACCAACCCCGAGCGCACCTCTCACCAGGCCGAGAGGGCCCTTCGAGGGAGCAACACCCAACCCGCGGGGCGAGCCCGAAGCCGGGCGGAGGGGTCTGCGGTAGAGGAAAGGAAGCCACCTGCCCCCACAGACGCGCAGGGGACACCAGCGGCCAAGCAAGGCCACAGGCGGCAGCAGCAGCGGCGGCGACGGGCCTGCGCTGCACCCACGCTGCCTCTTCCTTACCGCCTCGACCCCCCAGGGACTCCCACGCACCAAGCAGCACACGCCAGCGAGGCTGCGACGGCACACCCGGGAGAGAGCACACCGGGGCAGTGAAGGAGCGACGGCACCACTCGGTTCCAGGCGCCTGAGAGGCAAACGACCTGGACCGCTCCAGGAGCACCGCAGAGAGCTGAGCAGGGTCAGACTCTGCCAGACAAGCCCCGCACCACCACCGCGGGACGGGGCCCGCCCACACACCATGACACACCGACACGGCAGAGGGCGAAGGGTGTCCGCCACGTCCGAGGACCCCCGCCTGGACCCCCAACGCCAGCACCTTCAGGCGGCACAAGGCAGAGGGAGCGGAGATCGAGCCGGATTCCGCACCCCTGGCCTCTCCCACCACGCCGAGGCAGGGGAAAGAGGAACCAGGAGCCCGCAAGACAGAACGAGCAGCTCGGCAGCATTCGCCATGAATGGCCGTCCCTCGTCTGTAAGCGGCTTAGGCCCGGCCCAGGAGAGCGCCACATCACCACATCGGTCAAGTCTCGGTCTAGGATTATGACATCACGCGAGGCACAGGGGGTCACGCCCAGCGAGGACAGCTGCCAGGGGGGGGTCCGTCGGCAGCCTCGCCAGCCCCTTGCCTCTTCAGCAGCGGTGGCCAACCCCAGCGGAGGAACGCCTGACACGCACACGCGGCATAAGGCCGACGACCACTGAGACTCAGTTCTGAGGGGGTTCTGTCAGCCACCACTACGCAGCGGGCCACCTGCGGCAGAAGACGGACACGGGTATAGGACCCAGCGCCCAGCCTCACCTCTGCCGCTCTCGGGGCAAATTCTAAGCCGGAGATGGTGGCACCGTCGCAGGGCTAAACCAGGATCGCACACCAAGCTCCCGCACGAACCCAGGCAGGGAGCTCGGCACCGGATGGGCAGGGGGAACGCAGTCCAGCGCCAGGCCGCCGGCAGCCCATCGCGCTCCCCCCTACCGCCCCAGACGCGAACCCAGGGGCCCAGCTCTTCCGGTGACAGTCACCAGGAGACAGCGTGTCAGCACCTACCTGCAGATCCAAAATGACAACTGCAGGTGTAGAAATGCCCTTCCAGGGGACAACAGGGACAACCTATGGGACACAGCCGCCCCTCAGATGGGGGCCCGGGTCACAAGTCCCCAAAAACACAGCCATCGCCCACAGGGCATGCTCCTGTGGCCACCTGGTCGACCCCAGGAGTTAGAGAAAAGCAAACAACTCTACAGCCCCACCAACGGCCCCGACCAGGTCCCCCTAGGGTGCGGGTGACAAGTGTCGGGCCGGCGGCCCAGGGCCTCAGCCCCGCCAACGGCCCCGGCCGGGTCCCCTAGTGCAGGCGACAAGTGTCGGGCCGGTGGCCGTGGCCTCGCAGCCCCGCCAACGGCCCCGACCAGGTCCCCCTAGGGTGCGGGTGACAAGTGTCGGGCCGGCGGCCCAGGGCCTCAGCCCCGCCAACGGCCCCAGCCGGGTCCCCTAGTGCAGGCGACAAGTGTTGGGCCGGCGGCCGTGGCCTCAAGCCCCGCCAACGGCCCCGGCCGGGTCCCCTAGTGCAGGCGACAAGTGTCTGGGCCGGTGGCCGTGGCCTCGCAGCCCCGCCAACGGCCCCAACCGGGTCCCCTTGTGCAGGCGACAAGCGTCTGGGCCGGCGGCCGTGGCCTCAAGCCCCACCAACGGTCCCGACCGGGTCCCCTAGTGCAGGCGACAAGTGTCGGGCCGGTGGCCGTGGCCTCGCAGCCCCGCCGACGGCCCCGATCGAGTCCCCTAGTGCACGGTGGCAGTGATAAAGGGTGTGCTGGTCGACCCCATGCACTCTAGCGGTACTCCAGCCCGGTTACAATCGGGAGCGAGCAGACACCTACCCACCCCCGCAGCTGCCTGCCTGCTCACTTGCAAGCCTCCAGGCTCAATCTCCGAACAGCACACGAGCCACCAAGGTCCCAGCAGGGCTGGGACTCTCCCGCCTGCAGCTTGGGGACTTTGTCACATCCTGTCCCGGGCTCTCCACCCACTTGCTCGCCCTTGCCGGCTCCAGAATGCTCTACAGCTACAGCACGGCTGCCACCAGGTGGAGTCAGACAGCCAGCACCAAGGGACAAAGGGACAGCACGCTGGATGCACGCAGCCAGGCAATGAAGCCGAGATAGGCAGGGAAATGTGTGTCACTGCCGCCCTCCCTCCCTCCCCTCGCAGGGGGTGCTGGCTGGTCCCGGCCGCCAGGTCGGTTGCTTTGCCTTGCCTCTCATTTAGAACCAAACTGTGTCGTGACCGTCACTGGTGAAATGTTAACATTCGGTGTTGATGCATGGAACACCAGGTCGCGTGGCTTGGGGAGAATCGAGTTGTAGTAGTGAGTGACCACGCATCTACTGTGACAGGATACATCTGACCTATCAGTACAGTCTTGGGGGAAGGGTGGATAGACTTGGTCACACACAGGTAAAGGAAAACGGCAGACAGAAAATAAAATGAAAACACCGACATTGAGAGAGAAAAGGGAGAGAGAAACGGGGGGGGGGGGAGAGAGAGAGAATGAGAACTGAAAGGAAGGCAAAACTAAGAAAGAAAGAAAAAAAAAAAAAAAAACCAGGAAGACCAAAAACTAGGAAAGGAGAAAGACAACATAAAGGGAAGCAATGGACACAGTAGAACAAAATTTTTGGGGGGAAAAAAAAAAAAAAACAGACACACACGAGTAAAACAGATGAGGCAAGATAATAAATCCAGCATGAGGACGCGAGAGAAAAACATATATAGGTTGAAAGAGAAGAGAGAAACAAGTTAAGAAGGACCAAGGAAGCCAAAGGTAAAGGAAGAAGGCAGACAGAAAATAAAATGAAAACACCGACATTGAGAGAGAGAGAAAAGGGAGAGAGAAACGGGGGGGGGGGGGCTGGGGGGAGGAGAGAATGAGAACTGAAAGGAAGGCAAAGGTAAGAATACAAAAAAAAAAAAAGAAGAAGAAGAAGAAAGACAAAAACTAAGAAAAGAGAAAGACAACATAAAGGGAAGCAATGGAAACATTAGGGGAGAACACACACACACACACACACACACACACACACACACACACGCAGGTACAACGGCCAGACACACACCGATGAGGGAAGAAAATAAATCCAGAATGAGGACGCGAGAGAAAGGCCTATAAAGATTGAACGAGAAAAAACAACTCAAGAACAACCTAGGGGAAGGCAGAGAATGTAAGGATGAAGACTGTCAAATAAAGGTGGGAGTCACAAGTGAAATTCTAGGAGATGTAGGGGAGTGGGAGAAGGAGAGGAGACAGTGAAAAGGAGAAAGCGAAAGAAAGAAAGAGAGGAAAGCGGGAATCGGCGAGCAAAACAGAGAAAGAGAGAGAGAAACAGAGCCTAAAAGGAATGGAGAGATCCAAGAAGAAAGAACTAAGGCAACATCCCTGGGAAGGTAACAGATCCCCCCGCCTGGACGTGGCAGGAGCACCTAGAGAGGCGCGCACAGTGCAGTCCCGGCCCGGCGGAAGGACGGTTTCTGCCGCCGCGGCCCCCTCCCCCCTCCCCCCTCCCCCCACCGCCGGCACCGCCGCCACTGCTCAGCCAGCAAGCCAGAAGCCCGACTGTGCTTACTGCGCCTGCGCCAGACCGACTCTCTCCCTCCCTCCCTCCCTCCCTCCTCCTTCCTCGACCCCCCCAAACTCCACGCCGACCACCACCCCGAGGCCTCGCGAGACGCGAGACTTGTTCAGACGCGGGCGCCATCTTGGCTTCTGCCGTCAGCGCCATCTTGGCTTTCGCCTCTTGTCCGATCCGATACTGTGGCCACTAGATGGCGCGCAGACAGCACGAGTGGATTCTTGAAACACGCTGGGGTTTCTGGTTTGGAGTCAGTTGGGGTTGCGATGGGACGGGGAAGATGAAGGATGGGGGAGCAGGAAGAGCAAAGACAAGAGATCACAACGACAACACTGAGTCTCGAGCCCAGGGGTCAGTTCCAGATTCATCCCTTGGGCCACGTTTTTCCAAGCCCAGCTCTCCCGGGGAACCTCATCCAGTAATGAGAGAGAGAGAGAGAGAGAGAGAGAGAGAGAGAGAGAGAGAGAGAGAGAGAGAGAGAGAGAGAGAAAGACTGTCTCACAAAAATCAGAAACCCGGTTCAGTCCATCTCAATGTCCCCAACCACATTGGTACAGCAAAGATTTCCCTATACACACACAGCTACAACCCAGTCAGCGCCTCACCCCAAGTCCGTTCCCACAATATGTGCCAAGAGACCTTTCCTCCACCCTTGTCTCTCCTGGATGTCCCTCCCTAGGCGGTATTGTCACAAAGTGTGGAAGGGCTCTCTCCCTCCTGTGTCACAGCAGCTGAGGCCAAGCTAGGCCGAAGCCAGGAGCCAGGAACAAGATGAAATCGGTGTTCCCATACGGCAAGGCCAGTGTGTCTGCTGACAGGCTGTTGAGCGTGTGTGCGGTGCCACAATGCCAGTATCCCCCACTGTCTTGCTTTCACTTTCTGTTCTCTAGTTTTATTTTTATTTATTTATTTGGCCTTGAGGTTGACTTATTTTCATTGGGAAGGCAGATTTGCAGAGAGAAGGAGAGACAGACGGACAGAAAGATTTCCATCCGCCGGTGCACTCCCCAAATGGCCACAACCACGGCCGGAGCTGACTGGATCCGATCCGAATCCAGGCGCTGGGAGTTTCTTCCAGGCCTCCCACACAGGTGCAGGGTCCCGTACACTTGGACCACCCTCCGCTGTTTTCCCAGGGCACAAACAGGGAGCTAGATCAGAAGTGGAGCCACAGGGACATGAAAGTGGAGGAAAAGCCAGTGAAGCTATTCTGCAGCGCCCTTGCGTCTGCCTGTCCTTCCTGTGAGCTCTTGCAAGACCCAAGAAGTTCCTCAGGGACAGAAAGGATGTGCCATGGAAACAGGTTAGGGATGTGAAAGGAGAGAGAGGAAAAGAGGGGGAGAGAGAGAGAGAGAGAGAGAGAGAGAGAGAGAGAGAGAGAGAGAGAGATTGAAATTGAGTTAGTGAGAATGTGACAACAATTCAGTCTTCTCTGTTCCCCATTTGCAGGTAAGGTCCAGATGAGGAAAAGGAGAAAGGGAGCAGCCAGGCTGGGATTGGGCCTCTTCACCTCTCTCTCTCTCTCTCTCTCTCTCTCTCTCTCTCTCTCTCTCTATCCCAGGAGGGGGCATCACACAGCTTTCTCTTTCCAATTTGTGAGCAGAAGTGGTTGCACGCTGAGTGGTTCCTGGCCAGGATCCAGAACATGGAGGGAGAAGTAGGTGTCAGGTAAGGCCACCTGTGAGGCCTTCACGTCGGCATAGTGGCCTTTCATTCCCAATCCACCAGAGAAATCCTCGGGCAGGAAGGGCACAGGCCAGCCCATATGTCCTCCTGCTCTGCCGTCCTCAAGTCCCCTTGACTTGTCCGCAGAGCCGACCGCACACAACACCCACAACTCAGGCACAGGTGCCCCAGTCTCTCCCTCAGAGCACCCTTTCCCTTCAGTTCCGCAGAATAAGAGATGGTGAGCTGACCCTCCAACTCTTCCGCCTCCACACCCCACCCACCCACCCACCCACGGTCCATCAAAGACAAGGGGTTGGTTGGTTGGTTAGTTGGTTGGTTGGGTCCGGCCGGCATGTTAGCCTAGTGACTAAATCCTAAAGAAAAGAAAGATAGATGTGAACGCAGAGAAGAGCTGCCTTCCAAAACACACATATAATTAGCCAGGCCGGGTTGGGGCGCAAGCCAGGCTGGATTGAACTGTGAACTGGCTAGCACCCCACAGTTCGCAGGAGGGCTGGGGATGGACCAGGCCAGGCTAGGTTGCCGTACCCCAGCCCAATGGCGATAGCTGGGACTGGTGGTGGGCCATCTCAGATTGTGCCACAGCACCCACTGGCGCACGCAAGAACCGGGGGTGGTGCGGTGGGGGTGGTGGAGAGGGAGCGTGAGAACCGGAATCAAGTTAGGGCGCTGCACCCAGTCAGGCAAAAAGAGAGCCAAAATGGCTGGGCGGGTGGGTGGGTGCGTTGCGGGCGGGCGGGCGGGCGGGCGGGCCAGCCGGATTAGGCCACAACACCCAGCTGTCAGCAAAGCGCCGGGACTGCCTGGGTGAAAAAATTACATCAGGCAGGCCGGCCGGACCGCATTAGCCCCCAGACGGTCCCAAGATCTGGGGCTGGGAGCCCGCCAGCCTGCTAGGGGAACGCCAGGCAGGCAGGCAGGCAGGCAGGCAGGCAGGCAGGCACTCCTCCTGTCAGCTAGGCCGTAGCTCCCGTCGGAGAGCACGTTAAGGCCTGCCTGAACTAAAACAGCAAGCTACCCATAGATCATCAGGCCGTATGTGCCAAACATACAAGGCCTGGGCCAGAGATGTCGACAGCGTGCATCTCCCCGGACCAGACAAGAAGACGAGGGGAAGGCAAGAGTTGTTGCTTGGGCCAGGCGTGTGCGGTTGCCTAGTGGCTCCATTTCTCGGCCTGTACGTGCCGAGATCCCATACGGGTGCCGGTTCGAGTCCCAGCTGCCCCACTTCCGTCCAGCTCCCTGCCTGTGGCCTGGAAAAGCGGTCGAGGATGGCACAAAGCCTTCGGTATCGGCAGCCGCCTGTGTGGCGGAGACCGACCGGGAAGAAGCTCCCGGCTCCTGGTTTTGGTTCTGCTCAGCCCCGACCACTTGGGGAGGGAACCAGCCAGCGGGCAGGAGATATTTCTTTCTGTCTCTCCTTCTCTCAGCAACACCCCTCCCAACCACACACACACACACACACACACACACACACACACACCCCTCCCAACCACACACACACACACACTCACACACACAGACACGCGCACGCGCGCACAGGGTCCTCCTGACTGGCGTGTGGCTGCCGGCTCCACCTCAGGATCCTTCACCGTCCAACAATAAGAACCAGATTGGGTTGAAGAACAGTCAGGAAACACCACTGTTCCTGCTAGGACAGGAGGTGGACTGAACAGGGCTGGCTCATGGACCCACTGGTATGCGTGAAGCCTGGCACTGGGAGAGTTTCTGATGGAGGAGCCTGGGCAACTCCTCTGGCAGGACACAGTCCCTGCAGGTAAGCGCAAGCAGCACAAATAGGAAACAGCCCAGAACAGGCTATGGAAATTATCCCACTGGTATACACATGGCATGGATTGGGGGCAAGACCAGGCTGAACCTGTTCACATCACCCGCTGGTGAGTCCGAGCGCCAGAACAGAGTGTGGGTCGAGCCAGGTTCGGTTGCGACACATACTAGTACACAATAAGGAATGCCAAGGTGAGGTGAGCCGTACCAGATGTGGTTGCAGCGCCCAAACAGCACATGTGATAGTCAGGGGGAGGAGGCAAAGCTGACAGGGGAATGTGGGCTCCCCTGCTGGACAACTACTTCCCGACTAGGCTGCAGCTCCAACCGGTCTGCGTGAGGACCGAATATGAAGCGGGCAGGATCGAACCGGACTACGACACCCGTCGGTTCACGAGGAAGACAGGCCTGGAAACAGAACGAACCCGGCAATCCCAACGACCAGCATGATCATAAGCCGATCGGTGTGACGGACGGTGTTGGACTGTGTACTAGCAGACTCGCGCAGGAATCAGGCCTGTGATCATCTCAGATGAAGTTTCTTTGGAGAGAGATCCCTCCAACTGAACTGCTGATCTTAGAACCCCAACCATGAAGAGACTGTCAGCCAGTGGATTCTGAATAGGGTTCATTGCGATTGGAACTGAGACATTGGCAGCAGTCTAGAACTGATGAAGTATCAGAACTGTATGAGCAGGAGCCTCAGAGCGTGCCTCCCGTTGGGGATCTGGGATGGGTGGGAGGTTGGGTGGGGCTTTTCCCTTTTTTTTTTTTTTTTTTTTTTTTCCCCTGACCCCAGATACAGGGTAAAATGATATTGATGTGGAAACAATGGTATTTCCCACTTTCACCCTGTAGCCCTTGACACTCTGTTCCCTAATCAACCAAGTAAGATTATTAAAAAATAATTTTTAAAAAAAGTATATCAGGTTTTACAATTTCATTAATTTTTATGAATGGGTAGTATTCTATAGTGTTTGTGTGCCACATTTTCTTTATTCTGTCACCCGCTGATGGGTATCTGTGTTGATCCCGTATCTGGCTATTGTGAATTGAGCTGTGATAGCTGTAAGGGTGCAAATAACTCTCTCATATGCATTTTCATTTGGATAAAATCATAGGGCTGCGACGCTGGTTCGTATGCAGACTTTTAGATACCATTTGTTTTTTATCCAATTGGGAAACATGAGATATTTTAATGAAATTATAACTGGATAAGAAATGAGTTTTATGAAGCATGGTGGCCACTTGGGGAGTGAACCAGCCAGCGGGCAGGAGATATTTCTTTCTGTCTCTCCTTCTCTCTATATATATATCTGAGTTTCAATAAAAATAAAATGGATGGATGGATGGATGGATGGATGGATGGATGGATGGAGGAATTGTTTTTTCTGAACAGGCACCGACTGTGAGATGTAAGTAAGGCTCTGGACTGCTGTGTCCTGGTCGCTCGGTCCAACGCCGATCCAAGCAGAGAACCGGGCCTGGCACGGGGCACAGGCCTAGTATATTCCTGCAACCCCTCCCACCGCCCCCCCACCCCCGCCCCGCGCACCTGCACAAGGACAGGTAAGGGGTTCCTGTCTGTGTTTTGAGTAATCGGTTCAGCTAGATCGTTCTATTGAGAGGGAGGGATGCTTGATGTTGAGCAGTTCTGCTTGTTTGAGTGACAGAAGTACACGCACAGGTTAATAACACGCGTTCACATAGTTAAGGTGATGGATGGAAGAGTGAATCAATAATGCCGATGGAAAGGCCACATCAGAAGGGAGCCGTTCCTGAGAACCACTCATGGTCTGCCCCATGCGAGTCAGAAAGCAGCGGCCAGATCCCACTTTGCACTTCCAGAGCGAGCGAAGGGGAGTGACCGACTGTGGCTGACCTTTGCCCCAGTCGGAGAGGCAGATCCTTTCACTGACAAACGCCTGAGGGCAGGTATGGCTCTGGGTGGAGCGGAGAGAAAGTGAAGCCTTTGGCAGACAACGGGACTTTGAACCAACCATTTGCATTTCAATGAAGGCAATGAATGAGGCCTCTTGGAATTGAATGAGAGGTTGCGTCCCTCAAGCCAGTGGCTTCCGAAACGAAGGCTGCTGCTTTCTTGGGGCACACCCCCCCCACACACACACACAGAGGCTCATTCTGACGAGGAGGCGGGGTGCGGGTGCCCTGCCTGCCCCATGCTTCTCCTTACATGTCCCTGGACCCTGGACCCTGGCTCTGGCTCTAGCTCTGGCCTGGGAAAGGAGATGTGGATTGGGGAGGTGACTTGCAAGACGTACACACAAGACCCACCCACCATCAGTGAAACACAGCTTCTCTCCCTCCTTCCTTCCCTGGGGCTTGTGGGGGAGGGGAGGGTGGTATCAGGCAGGGAGGCACTTTTTGTTTTGGCTTGGCTTTTCTCCTCCTGGGTGTCACTGGTGCACCCCAGCGTATTCCATCACCAAGCCACTTTCCGATGTGTTTCGCTTCCCTCACAGTGGTTCATTAGCCAGCACCCACTGATAGGAGAGGACTGCTTTTTACTTGACAGCATCCTAGTGCAGGGATCAAAGGGGTCAGAGAAAGTAGAGAGAGCAAAGGAAAAAGGAAAAAGTTGGGTTGTTCGGGACTCCTTAAAGAAGAATTCATGTTGTGCCACCCACGTGTGCGAAGATTTGTCAAAGTCCCCCCCCATGCCCCTTTCCTCCTCCCCCCCCCCCCCCCCCCCCCGCTCAACCACCACCAAGCCATCACTCAGCAGGCTGGCTTCCAAGTAAATCAAATACATGCTTTAAGTGTTTGTTTTCTCTCACCTGACTCAGCACAATCGCACTCAGGGTTGCGGTGTAGCGACCAAATGTTGCCACCTGGTTGCCCAATTACTGCACCCTTAGGAATATTTAGTGGATTTCAACAACCTGGTGTTGAATGCCTTCTTTTTTTTTTTCTCTCTCTCCACTCCACTGAAGGCAAAATAAGATTTCCACCACCACCACCCCAACAGTGTGGAACATTGAAGTGGGCAGAAAACTAGTTACATTTTCCTTTAATGTGAACACCACATTTTAAGACTCTTGTATTTATTCATTTGCAAGTCAATCATGGGAGAGAGAGAGAGGAAGAGAGAGAGAGAGAGATTTGTGAGCAAGTTTGTTTGGAGCGGGGAAGGGGGGAGCGGGTGTGTCAGAGGAGATGGGAGGAAAGAAGAGAGAGGAAGAGAGAGGAGAGAGGAAGAGAGAGGGGCAAGGACGAGCAAAAGAGCGAGCTCTTTGAAGAGATTCTTCCACCCACAAGTTCCTTCCCTTTTCTCTTTGTCGCTGTGTCCTTCCAATAAGCAGACATAGATGACACAGGATGGTGAAAGCTAGAGAGCGAGCGAGCGAGCCAAAAATGTGGAAACCGCGGTTCCACCAGCACCGTGACAACATTGCCGGTTTTTCTTTGTTTAAAAAAAAAAAATGGAAAGAGAGAGAGAGAGAGAGGAATCTTCCACCACTTCACCAGTCAGTTCAGAACTTTTCCCCCCAAATGCAGGCCTAGAGAACTCAGAAGTTGGTGAACAGAAAGTATGGAATCCTGGTTCTCAGCGCTACACAACTCTGTTTAGGATACAAACAGGTTTTTCAACAGCTTTGGCCTCAAACCTGTGTGTGTGTGTGTGTGTGTGTGTGTGTGTGTGTGTGAGAGAGAGAGAGAGAGAGAGAGAGAGAGAGAGAGAGAGAGAGAGAGAACTAAGCGTTTCTGACAAAACGTGCGCAGAACCTCAACAGCAACAACTAAACCCATATGCCTCGGAGCCCCATCCAGAGGTGTTTACATGGCATTTTGACAAGATATTGAGCCAAAGCTCAGAGAGAGAATTGAGGAGAAAATAAATAAATAAATAAATGGTGAAATCACGAATGTAAATTCGAATGATCTGTATTCCGGGAGTGAGTGAGTGAGTGGAATTTACCGACACCATGTCAGGATAGACAATGTGTCCGGA
>NW_026699128.1:205000-220000 GCF_030435755.1 Ochotona princeps | reverse complement strand
CCTCACGCGCACACACCGCCGACGATGAGGGGAAACGCCAGCCCCCGCACACCGCAGGCCACACACGTCGCAGCCAACCGACCCCCGACCCCAAAGAGCGCTCAACGCCACACGCCAGCGACACGAGGCCGCAGCGGGCGGCGAGGGGGGTACCTATATGGGGGGGTGGCATCAGACCACGGGGGAGAGGCACCAGAAGCGCGACGGGGAGCCACGAGGGAACACCTCGGGCCAACGAAAGCCGGGTCCCTCCCGGAAAACAGACACGGGATGCCACCGCCCACACCCGGGCGGTCCCGTGACACGCCTGGGACACCGGAGCCCGCCTCCAGCGACCCCCACGCGTTCCCCGACGCGCGCCTGAGGCCCCCCCACCGGGGCCCCCAACGCGACGCCGCCAACGCCCACACGCCGGGCGCCTACCTGCTGCCGGATCCCGGCCTCCATCCGCCAACATCCGGGCCCCGGTCCCGAGGGCCGTAACCCCGCAGGAACGCTCCCAAGGCCGACGCGGCCGAGGGGAGACCCAACAGGCCCAAACCCGTGGCCCCACCGCACCACCCTCGCCGGCGGTGACCGGCCAGCGGGCCAACGGCAAGCCCAGGGCGGGAAGCGAGCAGAGCCACCCCACCACCAGGGCCACAGGGGCACAGCACGGGACAAAGCCACACACAACCCCAGGGCCCCAGGTGGCAAGCGGAAGGCCACACACCGGAGGCGACACACGCGCACCGCATGCGTGCGTGCGAGCGACCACAGGAGCCCCTCCGTCAGGCCCACAGTAGGCACCGGGACACACCCGGCCCGGCCCAGCGGGACCCTCCCCCGACCCAGAGGGGGGAGGCACGGGCCACGGCGAGGTAGAGGTGCGAGAGGCAGCGTCCGGCCCCCAGCGGAAGGGGGCCAGAAGAGCCCACGCGTAACCCCCACACACTCCCCGAGGGGAGGGCGGAGGGAACGAGCGACCATCGCCACCTAACGCACAACGAACCCGAGCCATCCGCGTCGTCAGCAGCGTGGCTACCGACACACACCAGGAGGGAAGGAACGGCGACAAGCGGGGGATACGGCACCCCATCACGTAAGGCACGTCCCTGTCGGATCGCTAGAGAAGGCTTTTCTCACCGAAGGTGGGCCGCACCCCACCAACCCCGAGCGCACCTCTCACCAGGCCGAGAGGGCCCTTCGAGGGAGCAACACCCAACCCGCGGGGCGAGCCCGAAGCCGGGCGGAGGGGTCTGCGGTAGAGGAAAGGAAGCCACCTGCCCCCACAGACGCGCAGGGGACACCAGCGGCCAAGCAAGGCCACAGGCGGCAGCAGCAGCGGCGGCGACGGGCCTGCGCTGCACCCACGCTGCCTCTTCCTTACCGCCTCGACCCCCCAGGGACTCCCACGCACCAAGCAGCACACGCCAGCGAGGCTGCGACGGCACACCCGGGAGAGAGCACACCGGGGCAGTGAAGGAGCGACGGCACCACTCGGTTCCAGGCGCCTGAGAGGCAAACGACCTGGACCGCTCCAGGAGCACCGCAGAGAGCTGAGCAGGGTCAGACTCTGCCAGACAAGCCCCGCACCACCACCGCGGGACGGGGCCCGCCCACACACCATGACACACCGACACGGCAGAGGGCGAAGGGTGTCCGCCACGTCCGAGGACCCCCGCCTGGACCCCCAACGCCAGCACCTTCAGGCGGCACAAGGCAGAGGGAGCGGAGATCGAGCCGGATTCCGCACCCCTGGCCTCTCCCACCACGCCGAGGCAGGGGAAAGAGGAACCAGGAGCCCGCAAGACAGAACGAGCAGCTCGGCAGCATTCGCCATGAATGGCCGTCCCTCGTCTGTAAGCGGCTTAGGCCCGGCCCAGGAGAGCGCCACATCACCACATCGGTCAAGTCTCGGTCTAGGATTATGACATCACGCGAGGCACAGGGGGTCACGCCCAGCGAGGACAGCTGCCAGGGGGGGGTCCGTCGGCAGCCTCGCCAGCCCCTTGCCTCTTCAGCAGCGGTGGCCAACCCCAGCGGAGGAACGCCTGACACGCACACGCGGCATAAGGCCGACGACCACTGAGACTCAGTTCTGAGGGGGTTCTGTCAGCCACCACTACGCAGCGGGCCACCTGCGGCAGAAGACGGACACGGGTATAGGACCCAGCGCCCAGCCTCACCTCTGCCGCTCTCGGGGCAAATTCTAAGCCGGAGATGGTGGCACCGTCGCAGGGCTAAACCAGGATCGCACACCAAGCTCCCGCACGAACCCAGGCAGGGAGCTCGGCACCGGATGGGCAGGGGGAACGCAGTCCAGCGCCAGGCCGCCGGCAGCCCATCGCGCTCCCCCCTACCGCCCCAGACGCGAACCCAGGGGCCCAGCTCTTCCGGTGACAGTCACCAGGAGACAGCGTGTCAGCACCTACCTGCAGATCCAAAATGACAACTGCAGGTGTAGAAATGCCCTTCCAGGGGACAACAGGGACAACCTATGGGACACAGCCGCCCCTCAGATGGGGGCCCGGGTCACAAGTCCCCAAAAACACAGCCATCGCCCACAGGGCATGCTCCTGTGGCCACCTGGTCGACCCCAGGAGTTAGAGAAAAGCAAACAACTCTACAGCCCCACCAACGGCCCCGACCAGGTCCCCCTAGGGTGCGGGTGACAAGTGTCGGGCCGGCGGCCCAGGGCCTCAGCCCCGCCAACGGCCCCGGCCGGGTCCCCTAGTGCAGGCGACAAGTGTCGGGCCGGTGGCCGTGGCCTCGCAGCCCCGCCAACGGCCCCGACCAGGTCCCCCTAGGGTGCGGGTGACAAGTGTCGGGCCGGCGGCCCAGGGCCTCAGCCCCGCCAACGGCCCCAGCCGGGTCCCCTAGTGCAGGCGACAAGTGTTGGGCCGGCGGCCGTGGCCTCAAGCCCCGCCAACGGCCCCGGCCGGGTCCCCTAGTGCAGGCGACAAGTGTCTGGGCCGGTGGCCGTGGCCTCGCAGCCCCGCCAACGGCCCCAACCGGGTCCCCTTGTGCAGGCGACAAGCGTCTGGGCCGGCGGCCGTGGCCTCAAGCCCCACCAACGGTCCCGACCGGGTCCCCTAGTGCAGGCGACAAGTGTCGGGCCGGTGGCCGTGGCCTCGCAGCCCCGCCGACGGCCCCGATCGAGTCCCCTAGTGCACGGTGGCAGTGATAAAGGGTGTGCTGGTCGACCCCATGCACTCTAGCGGTACTCCAGCCCGGTTACAATCGGGAGCGAGCAGACACCTACCCACCCCCGCAGCTGCCTGCCTGCTCACTTGCAAGCCTCCAGGCTCAATCTCCGAACAGCACACGAGCCACCAAGGTCCCAGCAGGGCTGGGACTCTCCCGCCTGCAGCTTGGGGACTTTGTCACATCCTGTCCCGGGCTCTCCACCCACTTGCTCGCCCTTGCCGGCTCCAGAATGCTCTACAGCTACAGCACGGCTGCCACCAGGTGGAGTCAGACAGCCAGCACCAAGGGACAAAGGGACAGCACGCTGGATGCACGCAGCCAGGCAATGAAGCCGAGATAGGCAGGGAAATGTGTGTCACTGCCGCCCTCCCTCCCTCCCCTCGCAGGGGGTGCTGGCTGGTCCCGGCCGCCAGGTCGGTTGCTTTGCCTTGCCTCTCATTTAGAACCAAACTGTGTCGTGACCGTCACTGGTGAAATGTTAACATTCGGTGTTGATGCATGGAACACCAGGTCGCGTGGCTTGGGGAGAATCGAGTTGTAGTAGTGAGTGACCACGCATCTACTGTGACAGGATACATCTGACCTATCAGTACAGTCTTGGGGGAAGGGTGGATAGACTTGGTCACACACAGGTAAAGGAAAACGGCAGACAGAAAATAAAATGAAAACACCGACATTGAGAGAGAAAAGGGAGAGAGAAACGGGGGGGGGGGGAGAGAGAGAGAATGAGAACTGAAAGGAAGGCAAAACTAAGAAAGAAAGAAAAAAAAAAAAAAAAACCAGGAAGACCAAAAACTAGGAAAGGAGAAAGACAACATAAAGGGAAGCAATGGACACAGTAGAACAAAATTTTTGGGGGGAAAAAAAAAAAAAAACAGACACACACGAGTAAAACAGATGAGGCAAGATAATAAATCCAGCATGAGGACGCGAGAGAAAAACATATATAGGTTGAAAGAGAAGAGAGAAACAAGTTAAGAAGGACCAAGGAAGCCAAAGGTAAAGGAAGAAGGCAGACAGAAAATAAAATGAAAACACCGACATTGAGAGAGAGAGAAAAGGGAGAGAGAAACGGGGGGGGGGGGGCTGGGGGGAGGAGAGAATGAGAACTGAAAGGAAGGCAAAGGTAAGAATACAAAAAAAAAAAAAGAAGAAGAAGAAGAAAGACAAAAACTAAGAAAAGAGAAAGACAACATAAAGGGAAGCAATGGAAACATTAGGGGAGAACACACACACACACACACACACACACACACACACACACACGCAGGTACAACGGCCAGACACACACCGATGAGGGAAGAAAATAAATCCAGAATGAGGACGCGAGAGAAAGGCCTATAAAGATTGAACGAGAAAAAACAACTCAAGAACAACCTAGGGGAAGGCAGAGAATGTAAGGATGAAGACTGTCAAATAAAGGTGGGAGTCACAAGTGAAATTCTAGGAGATGTAGGGGAGTGGGAGAAGGAGAGGAGACAGTGAAAAGGAGAAAGCGAAAGAAAGAAAGAGAGGAAAGC
Source organism: Ochotona princeps (assembly GCF_030435755.1). Classification (NCBI taxonomy): domain Eukaryota; kingdom Metazoa; phylum Chordata; class Mammalia; order Lagomorpha; family Ochotonidae; genus Ochotona; species Ochotona princeps. The sequence goes on along the minus strand of NW_026699128.1, from coordinate 215,291 downwards.
GGGAATCGGCGAGCAAAACAGAGAAAGAGAGAGAGAAACAGAGCCTAAAAGGAATGGAGAGATCCAAGAAGAAAGAACTAAGGCAACATCCCTGGGAAGGTAACAGATCCCCCCGCCTGGACGTGGCAGGAGCACCTAGAGAGGCGCGCACAGTGCAGTCCCGGCCCGGCGGAAGGACGGTTTCTGCCGCCGCGGCCCCCTCCCCCCTCCCCCCTCCCCCCACCGCCGGCACCGCCGCCACTGCTCAGCCAGCAAGCCAGAAGCCCGACTGTGCTTACTGCGCCTGCGCCAGACCGACTCTCTCCCTCCCTCCCTCCCTCCCTCCTCCTTCCTCGACCCCCCCAAACTCCACGCCGACCACCACCCCGAGGCCTCGCGAGACGCGAGACTTGTTCAGACGCGGGCGCCATCTTGGCTTCTGCCGTCAGCGCCATCTTGGCTTTCGCCTCTTGTCCGATCCGATACTGTGGCCACTAGATGGCGCGCAGACAGCACGAGTGGATTCTTGAAACACGCTGGGGTTTCTGGTTTGGAGTCAGTTGGGGTTGCGATGGGACGGGGAAGATGAAGGATGGGGGAGCAGGAAGAGCAAAGACAAGAGATCACAACGACAACACTGAGTCTCGAGCCCAGGGGTCAGTTCCAGATTCATCCCTTGGGCCACGTTTTTCCAAGCCCAGCTCTCCCGGGGAACCTCATCCAGTAATGAGAGAGAAAGAGAGAGAGAGAGAGAGAGAGAGAGAGAGAGAGAGAGAGAGAGAGAGAGAGAGAAAGACTGTCTCACAAAAATCAGAAACCCGGTTCAGTCCATCTCAATGTCCCCAACCACATTGGTACAGCAAAGATTTCCCTATACACACACAGCTACAACCCAGTCAGCGCCTCACCCCAAGTCCGTTCCCACAATATGTGCCAAGAGACCTTTCCTCCACCCTTGTCTCTCCTGGATGTCCCTCCCTAGGCGGTATTGTCACAAAGTGTGGAAGGGCTCTCTCCCTCCTGTGTCACAGCAGCTGAGGCCAAGCTAGGCCGAAGCCAGGAGCCAGGAACAAGATGAAATCGGTGTTCCCATACGGCAAGGCCAGTGTGTCTGCTGACAGGCTGTTGAGCGTGTGTGCGGTGCCACAATGCCAGTATCCCCCACTGTCTTGCTTTCACTTTCTGTTCTCTAGTTTTATTTTTATTTATTTATTTGGCCTTGAGGTTGACTTATTTTCATTGGGAAGGCAGATTTGCAGAGAGAAGGAGAGACAGACGGACAGAAAGATTTCCATCCGCCGGTGCACTCCCCAAATGGCCACAACCACGGCCGGAGCTGACTGGATCCGATCCGAATCCAGGCGCTGGGAGTTTCTTCCAGGCCTCCCACACAGGTGCAGGGTCCCGTACACTTGGACCACCCTCCGCTGTTTTCCCAGGGCACAAACAGGGAGCTAGATCAGAAGTGGAGCCACAGGGACATGAAAGTGGAGGAAAAGCCAGTGAAGCTATTCTGCAGCGCCCTTGCGTCTGCCTGTCCTTCCTGTGAGCTCTTGCAAGACCCAAGAAGTTCCTCAGGGACAGAAAGGATGTGCCATGGAAACAGGTTAGGGATGTGAAAGGAGAGAGAGGAAAAGAGGGGGAGAGAGAGAGAGAGAGAGAGAGAGAGAGAGAGAGAGAGAGAGAGATTGAAATTGAGTTAGTGAGAATGTGACAACAATTCAGTCTTCTCTGTTCCCCATTTGCAGGTAAGGTCCAGATGAGGAAAAGGAGAAAGGGAGCAGCCAGGCTGGGATTGGGCCTCTTCACCTCTCTCTCTCTCTCTCTCTCTCTCTCTCTCTCTCTCTCTCTCTCTCTCTCTATCCCAGGAGGGGGCATCACACAGCTTTCTCTTTCCAATTTGTGAGCAGAAGTGGTTGCACGCTGAGTGGTTCCTGGCCAGGATCCAGAACATGGAGGGAGAAGTAGGTGTCAGGTAAGGCCACCTGTGAGGCCTTCACGTCGGCATAGTGGCCTTTCATTCCCAATCCACCAGAGAAATCCTCGGGCAGGAAGGGCACAGGCCAGCCCATATGTCCTCCTGCTCTGCCGTCCTCAAGTCCCCTTGACTTGTCCGCAGAGCCGACCGCACACAACACCCACAACTCAGGCACAGGTGCCCCAGTCTCTCCCTCAGAGCACCCTTTCCCTTCAGTTCCGCAGAATAAGAGATGGTGAGCTGACCCTCCAACTCTTCCGCCTCCACACCCCACCCACCCACCCACCCACGGTCCATCAAAGACAAGGGGTTGGTTGGTTGGTTAGTTGGTTGGTTGGGTCCGGCCGGCATGTTAGCCTAGTGACTAAATCCTAAAGAAAAGAAAGATAGATGTGAACGCAGAGAAGAGCTGCCTTCCAAAACACACATATAATTAGCCAGGCCGGGTTGGGGCGCAAGCCAGGCTGGATTGAACTGTGAACTGGCTAGCACCCCACAGTTCGCAGGAGGGCTGGGGATGGACCAGGCCAGGCTAGGTTGCCGTACCCCAGCCCAATGGCGATAGCTGGGACTGGTGGTGGGCCATCTCAGATTGTGCCACAGCACCCACTGGCGCACGCAAGAACCGGGGGTGGTGCGGTGGGGGTGGTGGAGAGGGAGCGTGAGAACCGGAATCAAGTTAGGGCGCTGCACCCAGTCAGGCAAAAAGAGAGCCAAAATGGCTGGGCGGGTGGGTGGGTGCGTTGCGGGCGGGCGGGCGGGCGGGCGGGCCAGCCGGATTAGGCCACAACACCCAGCTGTCAGCAAAGCGCCGGGACTGCCTGGGTGAAAAAATTACATCAGGCAGGCCGGCCGGACCGCATTAGCCCCCAGACGGTCCCAAGATCTGGGGCTGGGAGCCCGCCAGCCTGCTAGGGGAACGCCAGGCAGGCAGGCAGGCAGGCAGGCAGGCAGGCAGGCACTCCTCCTGTCAGCTAGGCCGTAGCTCCCGTCGGAGAGCACGTTAAGGCCTGCCTGAACTAAAACAGCAAGCTACCCATAGATCATCAGGCCGTATGTGCCAAACATACAAGGCCTGGGCCAGAGATGTCGACAGCGTGCATCTCCCCGGACCAGACAAGAAGACGAGGGGAAGGCAAGAGTTGTTGCTTGGGCCAGGCGTGTGCGGTTGCCTAGTGGCTCCATTTCTCGGCCTGTACGTGCCGAGATCCCATACGGGTGCCGGTTCGAGTCCCAGCTGCCCCACTTCCGTCCAGCTCCCTGCCTGTGGCCTGGAAAAGCGGTCGAGGATGGCACAAAGCCTTCGGTATCGGCAGCCGCCTGTGTGGCGGAGACCGACCGGGAAGAAGCTCCCGGCTCCTGGTTTTGGTTCTGCTCAGCCCCGACCACTTGGGGAGGGAACCAGCCAGCGGGCAGGAGATATTTCTTTCTGTCTCTCCTTCTCTCAGCAACACCCCTCCCAACCACACACACACACACACACACACACACACACACACACACACCCCTCCCAACCACACACACACACACACACTCACACACACAGACACGCGCACGCGCGCACAGGGTCCTCCTGACTGGCGTGTGGCTGCCGGCTCCACCTCAGGATCCTTCACCGTCCAACAATAAGAACCAGATTGGGTTGAAGAACAGTCAGGAAACACCACTGTTCCTGCTAGGACAGGAGGTGGACTGAACAGGGCTGGCTCATGGACCCACTGGTATGCGTGAAGCCTGGCACTGGGAGAGTTTCTGATGGAGGAGCCTGGGCAACTCCTCTGGCAGGACACAGTCCCTGCAGGTAAGCGCAAGCAGCACAAATAGGAAACAGCCCAGAACAGGCTATGGAAATTATCCCACTGGTATACACATGGCATGGATTGGGGGCAAGACCAGGCTGAACCTGTTCACATCACCCGCTGGTGAGTCCGAGCGCCAGAACAGAGTGTGGGTCGAGCCAGGTTCGGTTGCGACACATACTAGTACACAATAAGGAATGCCAAGGTGAGGTGAGCCGTACCAGATGTGGTTGCAGCGCCCAAACAGCACATGTGATAGTCAGGGGGAGGAGGCAAAGCTGACAGGGGAATGTGGGCTCCCCTGCTGGACAACTACTTCCCGACTAGGCTGCAGCTCCAACCGGTCTGCGTGAGGACCGAATATGAAGCGGGCAGGATCGAACCGGACTACGACACCCGTCGGTTCACGAGGAAGACAGGCCTGGAAACAGAACGAACCCGGCAATCCCAACGACCAGCATGATCATAAGCCGATCGGTGTGACGGACGGTGTTGGACTGTGTACTAGCAGACTCGCGCAGGAATCAGGCCTGTGATCATCTCAGATGAAGTTTCTTTGGAGAGAGATCCCTCCAACTGAACTGCTGATCTTAGAACCCCAACCATGAAGAGACTGTCAGCCAGTGGATTCTGAATAGGGTTCATTGCGATTGGAACTGAGACATTGGCAGCAGTCCAGAACTGATGAACTATCAGAACTGTATGAGCAGGAGCCTCAGAGCGTGCCTCCCGTTGGGGATCTGGGATGGGTGGGAGGTTGGGTGGGGCTTTTCCCTTTTTTTTTTTTTTTTTTTTTTCCCCTGACCCCAGATACAGGGTAAAATGATATTGATGTGGAAACAATGGTATTTCCCACTTTCACCCTGTAGCCCTTGACACTCTGTTCCCTAATCAACCAAGTAAGATTATTAAAAAATAATTTTTAAAAAAAGTATATCAGGTTTTACAATTTCATTAATTTTTATGAATGGGTAGTATTCTATAGTGTTTGTGTGCCACATTTTCTTTATTCTGTCACCCGCTGATGGGTATCTGTGTTGATCCCGTATCTGGCTATTGTGAATTGAGCTGTGATAGCTGTAAGGGTGCAAATAACTCTCTCATATGCATTTTCATTTGGATAAAATCATAGGGCTGCGACGCTGGTTCGTATGCAGACTTTTAGATACCATTTGTTTTTTATCCAATTGGGAAACATGAGATATTTTAATGAAATTATAACTGGATAAGAAATGAGTTTTATGAAGCATGGTGGCCACTTGGGGAGTGAACCAGCCAGCGGGCAGGAGATATTTCTTTCTGTCTCTCCTTCTCTCTCTATATATATCTGAGTTTCAATAAAAATAAAATGGATGGATGGATGGATGGATGGATGGATGGAGGAATTGTTTTTTCTGAACAGGCACCGACTGTGAGATGTAAGTAAGGCTCTGGACTGCTGTGTCCTGGTCGCTCGGTCCAACGCCGATCCAAGCAGAGAACCGGGCCTGGCACGGGGCACAGGCCTAGTATATTCCTGCAACCCCTCCCACCGCCCCTCCACCCCCGCCCCGCGCACCTGCACAAGGACAGGTAAGGGGTTCCTGTCTGTGTTTTGAGTAATCGGTTCAGCTAGATCGTTCTATTGAGAGGGAGGGATGCTTGATGTTGAGCAGTTCTGCTTGTTTGAGTGACAGAAGTACACGCACAGGTTAATAACACGCGTTCACATAGTTAAGGTGATGGATGGAAGAGTGAATCAATAATGCCGATGGAAAGGCCACATCAGAAGGGAGCCGTTCCTGAGAACCACTCATGGTCTGCCCCATGCGAGTCAGAAAGCAGCGGCCAGATCCCACTTTGCACTTCCAGAGCGAGCGAAGGGGAGTGACCGACTGTGGCTGACCTTTGCCCCAGTCGGAGAGGCAGATCCTTTCACTGACAAACGCCTGAGGGCAGGTATGGCTCTGGGTGGAGCGGAGAGAAAGTGAAGCCTTTGGCAGACAACGGGACTTTGAACCAACCATTTGCATTTCAATGAAGGCAATGAATGAGGTCTCTTGGAATTGAATGAGAGGTTGCGTCCCTCAAGCCAGTGGCTTCCGAAACGAAGGCTGCTGCTTTCTTGGGGCACACCCCCCCCCACACACACACACAGAGGCTCATTCTGACGAGGAGGCGGGGTGCGGGTGCCCTGCCTGCCCCATGCTTCTCCTTACATGTCCCTGGACCCTGGACCCTGGCTCTGGCTCTAGCTCTGGCCTGGGAAAGGAGATGTGGATTGGGGAGGTGACTTGCAAGACGTACACACAAGACCCACCCACCATCAGTGAAACACAGCTTCTCTCCCTCCTTCCTTCCCTGGGGCTTGTGGGGGAGGGGAGGGTGGTATCAGGCAGGGAGGCACTTTTTGTTTTGGCTTGGCTTTTCTCCTCCTGGGTGTCACTGGTGCACCCCAGCGTATTCCATCACCAAGCCACTTTCCGATGTGTTTCGCTTCCCTCACAGTGGTTCATTAGCCAGCACCCACTGATAGGAGAGGACTGCTTTTTACTTGACAGCATCCTAGTGCAGGGATCAAAGGGGTCAGAGAAAGTAGAGAGAGCAAAGGAAAAAGGAAAAAGTTGGGTTGTTCGGGACTCCTTAAAGAAGAATTCATGTTGTGCCACCCACGTGTGCGAAGATTTGTCAAAGTCCCCCCCCCCCATGCCCCTTTCCTCCTCCCACCCCCCCCCCCCCCCGCTCAACCACCACCAAGCCATCACTCAGCAGGCTGGCTTCCAAGTAAATCAAATACATGCTTTAAGTGTTTGTTTTCTCTCACCTGACTCAGCACAATCGCACTCAGGGTTGCGGTGTAGCGACCAAATGTTGCCACCTGGTTGCCCAATTACTGCACCCTTAGGAATATTTAGTGGATTTCAACAACCTGGTGTTGAATGCCTTCTTTTTTTTTCTCTCTCTCTCCACTCCACTGAAGGCAAAATAAGATTTCCACCACCACCACCACCACCACCACCACCACCCCAACAGTGTGGAACATTGAAGTGGGCAGAAAACTAGTTACATTTTCCTTTAATGTGAACACCACATTTTAAGACTCTTGTATTTATTCATTTGCAAGTCAATCATGGGAGAGAGAGAGAGGAAGAGAGAGAGAGAGAGATTTGTGAGCTAGTTTGTTTGGAGCGGTGAAGGGGGGAGCGGGTGTGTCAGAGGAGATGGGAGGAAAGAAGAGAGAGGACGAGAGAGGAGAGAGGAAGAGAGAGGGGCAAGGACGAGCAAAACAGCGAGCTCTTTGAAGAGATTCTTCCACCCACAAGTTCCTTCCCTTTTCTCTTTGTCGCTGTGTCCTTCCAATAAGCAGACATAGATGACACAGGATGGTGAGAGCTAGAGAGCGAGCGAGCGAGCCAAAAATGTGGAAACCGCGGTTCCACCAGCACCGTGACAACATTGCCAGTTTTTCTTTGTTTAAAAAAAAAAATGGAAAGAGAGAGAGAGAGAGAGAGAGAGAGAGAGAGAGAGAGGAATCTTCCACCACTTCACCAGTCAGTTCAGAACTTTCCCCCCCAAATGCAGGCCTTAGAGAACTCAGAAGTTGGTGAACAGAAAGTATGGAATCCTGGTTCTCAGCGCTACACAACTCTGTTTAGGATACAAACAGGTTTTTCAACAGCTTTGGCCTCAAACCTGTGTGTGTGTGTGTGTGTGTGTGTGTGTGAGAGAGAGAGAGAGAGAGAGAGAGAGAGAGAGAGAGAGAGAACTAAGCGTTTCTGACAAAACGTGCGCAGAACCTCAACAGCAACAACTAAACCCATATGCCTCGGAGCCCCATCCAGAGGTGTTTACATGGCATTTTGACAAGATATTGAGCCAAAGCTCAGAGAGAGAATTGAGGAGAAAATAAATAAATAAATAAATGGTGAAATCACGAATGTAAATTCGAATGATCTGTATTCCGGGAGTGAGTGAGTGAGTGGAATTTACCGACACCGTGTCAGGATAGACAATGTGTCCGGACAGACAACGATGGAGAGTGGTGGTGGTGGTGGTGGTGGGGGGGAAGAGATGTCATTTCCAGTGTTTTCTAACCTAAGGGAAACTTGTAGGAAAAGTAGCATGCTCCGCACCACGGTCATGAGAGCCTTGTAGGCGCACGTGCTAAACTCCACACACATGATTTCCATCACCTTCGATTCAATGTGCACCTAGATCGAGGGGTTTCCCAGACACTAGAGCGCTCTTTGCAGACTCTGGGTTTGGTGGGCATGGTGGCACGACAGCGGCAGTGGCAGTGGCACTGAAGTCCAGGCCGCTCTAGGTAGGTCTGAAAAGACGTCCCTCTCTCCGTTCCAGCAGAAGCTGGCCCAAGGGCTTGGGACCCCGCCCACAGCACAGGCAGCCAGTGGTGGGTATCTACGTGTAGGTGGCCGTCTCGCCATCATGAGGTAGAGAAATCTCTGCCACGCCGTCCCTCCCTCCCTCCCTCCCTCCCTCCCTCCCTCCCTACAACCCCCCCTCCCGTCCCGCAAGGCTAACTAAGCAAGATCCCAGGCTACCAAGGAGAAGCAGGAGGGACTCTCCCCAGAGTCGGCCCGGGGTGAAGGGCAGTCCAGTCATGTGGTGGATGGGAGAGGGAAGAAGAGGGGCCCGGCATGGCTTGCTCTCAAAGCCGTCATTGGGCCAGTTGAGTCCCTAAAAGCACACCAAGCCACCCACCGCCATCCAGCCAGGCAGCCAGGCAGCCAGCCAGCCAGCCAGCCAGCCAGCATCCGCACACGCACCCACCCGGATGGCACACTGTTTTTGTATTTGTGTGTGCGCGCGCGCGCGCCCGCCTGGCTTCACTCAATGTTTCACCAAATCATCAGGCTCAAGCAGAAGTTAGTGGCTCAGGGGAAAACTTTATTGAACGGGGCACATAGTGGAAGTAGATGGTGGCAGGAAGGTCAGGCTTCCACCATCGCAGCAGCAAGGCAGACATCGGCAGGGGCATTCGGGGAGCAGAAACAGAAACGTGGGTGCTGTTGGGTGTGTCGGGGGTGATGGGGCGTACCACTGGGGGCAGGGTGGGTCCTTCCGGCGGCGGGGGCGGCAGCAGCGGGGAAGACACGTCCTCTTCATCCACCTCTTGTTCCCAATGAGGTCCTCGCTCCCTCCCTCTTCATCCACCTACGCACAGCAGCCGCTTTTCCCTGAAAAACCAAAAGGAACCCAAGAAACAAGCAGTGAGCGCCAGCCAGAGTTGTTAGCTTACGATCGATCCTTGTGTCCATTCATCCCACGTGTGCCCGGTCAGCTCCTGTTCCATCCCAGCACCTCTATTTTTTTGTTTCGTGTGTGTGTGTGTGTGTGTGTGTGTGTGTGTGTGTGTGGCAAAGCACGGGTCGCCGAATCATTCCTCCCTCCCCCCCCCGGCCCCGGCCCCCCCCACCCCCGTTTTGCCTGGATATGTTTTCTGCACTTGATCTTAGCCAAAAGGCCGAGAAGCGATTGGATATCTTTTCTAGTCTAGGACGCAACGCAGCACACCTGAGCATCTTGGTGGGGCCAGCAGAGGCAGGTCATCACTGAACGTTGAGCCCAGCTTCCCCTGCTGGAACGAGTGTTTCTTTCTTTCTTTCTTTCTTTCTTTCTTTCTTTCTTTCTTTCTTTCTTTCTGGAGCAAAGGGAAAAATAAATGCATAAGGCCAAGAAAAAATGAAATTTACAGTTTAAACAGTTTTTAGAAAGACTCCCCAAGAGGAAGGAAGGAAGGAAGGAAGGAAGGAAGGAAGGAAGGAAGGAAGGAAGGAAAGAAGGAGAGAGAGAGAAAGAGAGAGAGAGAGAACGAACCGAACCGTTGGACAAGTGTAGAGACGGATGGAAGGAAGATTCCTTAGGAAGGATTATACCACTGTACTCAAATGGGGAAAATCTGTTGAGGGAGGGGTGGGAGTAGGTGGGGGTGGGAAGAAAACAAGAAAGTCGTTAACACTGAACATCTGAATGGGGGGGGAGGGAGAAGCGGTGCAGAGATGGCAAGGAGGGGGCAAAGAGGGGGAGGGGGAGGGAAGTTTTAGGAAGACTGAGAGGACATAGAAAACAAATAGATAAACAGCGACACCTGGTGGCAAATGACGGAGTCAATTGCCACCGGGCATCTGGTCGACCTCCGCTGAGAGGAGCTGCAATGGGGCACCTGGTCGACCGCCTTCCTTGGAAAAGAAAGGGTTAGGGAGAGAGGGGGAGAGAGAGGAGAGAGGAGAGCAGAGAGAGAGAGAGAGAGAGAGAGAGGAGAGAGCGCAGAGAGAGAGCAGAGAGAGAGAGAGAGAGAGAGAGAGCAGAGGGGAGAGAGAGAGAGAGAGAGAGAGAGAGAGAGAGAGAGAGAGAGAGAGAGAGAGAGAGAGAGCCGTCGGCGGGGAAAATCCCAATCTCCAAGAAATCGTAACACAGAATTCAAAAAAATCACGATAAAAGCAATATATATATATACATATATAAACACATCATATATACACACGTATCTATGCATATATGTGAAAAACAGGAGTGGGGGAGGGGAGAGCGAGGA
>NW_026699128.1:180000-192500 GCF_030435755.1 Ochotona princeps | reverse complement strand
CCAACATCCGGGCCCCGGTCCCGAGGGCCGTAACCCCGCAGGAACGCTCCCAAGGCCGACGCGGCCGAGGGGAGACCCAACAGGCCCAAACCCGTGGCCCCACCGCACCACCCTCGCCGGCGGTGACCGGCCAGCGGGCCAACGGCAAGCCCAGGGCGGGAAGCGAGCAGAGCCACCCCACCACCAGGGCCACAGGGGGAGCACGGGACAAAGCCACACACAACCCCAGGGCCCCAGGTGGCAAGCGGAAGGCCACACACCGGAGGCGACACACGCGCACCGCGTGCGTGCGAGCGACCACAGGAGCCCCTCCGTCAGGCCCACAGTAGGCACCGGGACACACCCGGCCCGGCCCAGCGGGACCCTCCCCCGACCCAGAGGGGGGAGGCACGGGCCACGGCGAGGTAGAGGTGCGAGAGGCAGCGTCCGGCCCCCAGCGGAAGGGGGCCGGAAGAGCCCACGCGTAACCCCCACACACTCCCCGAGGGGAGGGCGGAGGGAACGAGCGACCATCGCCACCTAACGCACAACGAACCCGAGCCATCCGCGTCGTCAGCAGCGTGGCTACCGACACACACCAGGAGGGAAGGAACGGCGGCGACAAGCGGGGGATACGGCACCCCATCACGTAAGGCACGTCCCTGTCGGATCGCTAGAGAAGGCTTTTCTCACCGAAGGTGGGCCGCACCCCACCAACCCCGAGCGCACCTCTCACCAGGCCGAGAGGGCCCTTCGAGGGAGCAACACCCAACCCGCGGGGCGAGCCCGAAGCCGGGCGGAGGGGTCTGCGGTAGAGGAAAGGAAGCCACCTGCCCCCACAGACGCGCAGGGGACACCAGCGGCCAAGCAAGGCCACAGGCGGCAGCAGCAGCGGCGGCGGCGACGGGCCTGCGCTGCACCCACGCTACCTCTTCCTTACCGCCTCGACCCCCCAGGGACTCCCACGCACCAAGCAGCACACACCAGCGAGGCTGCGACGGCACACCCGGGAGAGAGCACACCGGGGCAGTGAAGGAGCGACGGCACCACTCGGTTCCAGGCGCCTGAGAGGCAAACGACCTGGACCGCTCCAGGAGCACCGCAGAGAGCTGAGCAGGGTCAGACTCTGCCAGACAAGCCCCGCACCACCACCGCGGGACGGGGCCCGCCCACACACCATGACACACCGACACGGCAGAGGGCGAAGGGTGTCCGCCACGTCCGAGGACCCCCGCCTGGACCCCCAACGCCAGCACCTTCAGGCGGCACAAGGCAGAGGGAGCGGAGATCGAGCCGGATTCCGCACCCCTGGCCTCTCCCACCACGCCGAGGCAGGGGAAAGAGGAACCAGGAGCCCGCAAGACAGAACGAGCAGCTCGGCAGCATTCGCCATGAATGGCCGTCCCTCGTCTGTAAGCGGCTTAGGCCCGGCCCAGGAGAGCGCCACATCACCACATCGGTCAAGTCTCGGTCTAGGATTATGACATCACGCGAGGCACAGGGGGTCACGCCCAGCGAGGACAGCTGCCAGGGGGGGTCCGTCGGCAGCCTCGCCAGCCCCTTGCCTCTTCAGCAGCGGTGGCCAACCCCAGCGGAGGAACGCCTGACACGCACACGCGGCATAAGGCCGACGACCACTGAGACTCAGTTCTGAGGGGGTTCTGTCAGCCACCACTACGCAGCGGGCCACCTGCGGCAGAAGACGGACACGGGTATAGGACCCAGCGCCCAGCCTCACCTCTGCCGCTCTCGGGGCAAATTCTAAGCCGGAGATGGTGGCACCGTCGCAGGGCTAAGCCAGGATCGCACACCAAGCTCCCGCACGAACCCAGGCAGGGAGCTCGGCACCGGATGGGCAGGGGGAACGCAGTCCAGCGCCAGGCCGCCGGCAGCCCATCGCGCTCCCCCCCCTACCGCCCCAGACGCGAACCCAGGGGCCCAGCTCTTCCGGTGACAGTCACCAGGAGACAGCGTGTCAGCACCTACCTGCAGATCCAAAATGACAACTGCAGGTGTAGAAATGCCCTTCCAGGGGACAACAGGGACAACCTATGGGACACAGCCGCCCCTCAGATGGGGGCCCGGGTCACAAGTCCCCAAAAACACAGCCATCGCCCACAGGGCATGCTCCTGTGGCCACCTGGTCGACCCCAGGAGTTAGAGAAAAGCAAACAACTCTACAGCCCCACCAACGGCCCCGACCAGGTCCCCCTAGGGTGCGGGTGACAAGTGTCGGGCCGGCGGCCCAGGGCCTCAGCCCCGCCAACGGCCCCGGCCGGGTCCCCTAGTGCAGGCGACAAGTGTCGGGCCGGTGGCCGTGGCCTCGCAGCCCCGCCAACGGCCCCGACCAGGTCCCCTAGGGTGCGGGTGACAAGTGTCGGGCCGGTGGCCGTGGCCTCGCAGCCCCGCCGACGGCCCCGACCGGGTCCCCTTGTGCAGGCGACAAGCGTCTGGGCCGGCGGCCCAGGGCCTCAGCCCCGCCAACGGTCCCGGCCGGGTCCCCTAGTGCAGGCGACAAGTGTCGGGCCGGTGGCCGTGGCCTCGCAGCCCCGCCGACGGCCCCGATCGAGTCCCCTAGTGCACGGTGGCAGTGATAAAAGGGTGTGCTGGTCGACCCCATGCACTCTAGCGGTACTCCAGCCCGGTTACAATCGGGAGCGAGCAGACACCTACCCACCCCCGCAGCTGCCTGCCTGCTCACTTGCAAGCCTCCAGGCTCAATCTCCGAACAGCACACGAGCCACCAAGGTCCCAGCAGGGCTGGGACTCTCCCGCCTGCAGCTTGGGGACTTTGTCACATCCTGTCCCGGGCTCTCCACCCACTTGCTCGCCCTTGCCGGCTCCAGAATGCTCTACAGCTACAGCACGGCTGCCACCAGGTGGAGTCAGACAGCCAGCACCAAGGGACAAAGGGACAGCACGCTGGATGCACGCAGCCAGGCAATGAAGCCGAGATAGGCAGGGAAATGTGTGTCACTGCCTCCCTCCCTCCCTCCCCTCGCAGGGGGTGCTGGCTGGTCCCGGCCGCCAGGTCGGTTGCTTTGCCTTGCCTCTCATTTAGAACCAAACTGTGTCGTGACCGTCACTGGTGAAATGTTAACATTCGGTGTTGATGCATGGAACACCAGGTCGCGTGGCTTGGGGAGAATCGAGTTGTAGTAGTGAGTGACCACGCATCTACTGTGACAGGATACATCTGACCTATCAGTACAGTCTTGGGGGAAGGGTGGATAGACTTGGTCACACACAGGTAAAGGAAAACGGCAGACAGAAAATAAAATGAAAACACCGACATTGAGAGAGAAAAGGGAGAGAGAAACGGGGGGGGGGGGGGAGAGAGAATGAGAACTGAAAGGAAGGCAAAACTAAGAAAGAAAGAAAGAAAAAAAAAAAACCAGGAAGACCAAAATCTAGGAAAGGAGAAAGACAACATAAAGGGAAGCAATGGACACAGTAGAACAAAATTTTTTGGGGGAAAAAAAAAAAAAAACAGACACACACGAGTAAAACAGATGAGGCAAGATAATAAATCCAGCATGAGGACGCGAGAGAAAAACATATATAGATTGAAAGAGAAGAGAGAAACAAGTTAAGAAGGACCAAGGAAGCCAAAGGTAAAGGAAGAAGGCAGACAGAAAATAAAATGAAAACACCGACATTGAGAGAGAGAGAAAAGGGAGAGAGAAACGGGGGGGGGGGGGGGGCTGGGGGGAGGAGAGAATGAGAACTGAAAGGAAGGCAAAGGTAAGAATACAAAAAAAAAAAAAAGAAGAAGAAGAAGAAAGACAAAAACTAAGAAAAGAGAAAGACAACATAAAGGGAAGCAATGGAAACATTAGGGGAGAACACACACACACACACACACACACACACACACACACGCAGGTACAACGGCCAGACACACACCGATGAGGGAAGAAAATAAATCCAGAATGAGGACGCGAGAGAAAGGCCTATAAAGATTGAACGAGAAAAAACAACTCAAGAACAACCTAGGGGAAGGCAGAGAATGTAAGGATGAAGACTGTCAAGTAAAGGTGGGAGTCACAAGTGAAATTCTAGGAGATGTAGGGGAGTGGTAGAAGGAGAGGAGACAGTGAAAAGGAGAAAGCGAAAGAAAGAAAGAGAGGAAAGCGGGAATCGGCGAGCAAAACAGAGAAAGAGAGAGAGAGAGAGAGAAACAGAGCCTAAAAGGAATGGAGAGATCCAAGAAGAAAGAACTAAGGCAACATCCCTGGGAAGGTAACAGATCCCCCCGCCTGGACGTGGCAGGAGCACCTAGAGAGGCGCGCACAGTGCAGTCCCGGCCCGGCGGAAGGACGGTTTCTGCCGCCGCGGCCCCCTCCCCCCTCCCCCCCTCCCCCCTCCCCCCACCGCCGGCACCGCCGCCACTGCTCAGCCAGCAAGCCAGAAGCCCGACTGTGCTTACTGCGCCTGCGCCAGACCGACTCTCTCCCTCCCTCCCTCCCTCCCTCCCTCCCTCCTCCTTCCTCGACCCCCCCAAACTCCACGCCGACCACCACCCCGAGGCCTCGCGAGACTTGTTCAGACGCGGGCGCCATCTTGGCTTCTGCCGTCAGCGCCATCTTGGCTTTCGCCTCTTGTCCGATCCGATACTGTGGCCACTAGATGGCGCGCAGACAGCACGAGTGGATTCTTGAAACACGCTGGGGTTTCTGGTTTGGAGTCAGTTGGGGTTGCGATGGGACGGGGAAGATGAAGGATGGGGGAGCAGGAAGAGCAAAGACAAGAGATCACAACGACAACACTGAGTCTCGAGCCCAGGGGTCAGTTCCAGATTCATCCCTTGGGCCACGTTTTTCCAAGCCCAGCTCTCCCGGGGAACCTCATCCAGTAATGAGAGAGAAAGAGAGAGAGAGAGAGAGAGAGAGAGAGAGAGAGAGAGAGAGAGAGAGAGAGAGAGAAGACTGTCTCACAAAAATCAGAAACCCGGTTCAGTCCATCTCAATGTCCCCAACCACATTGGTACAGCAAAGATTTCCCTATACACACACAGCTACAACCCAGTCAGCGCCTCACCCCAAGTCCGTTCCCACAATATGTGCCAAGAGACCTTTCCTCCACCCTTGTCTCTCCTGGATGTCCCTCCCTAGGCGGTATTGTCACAAAGTGTGGAAGGGCTCTCTCCCTCCTGTGTCACAGCAGCTGAGGCCAAGCTAGGCCGAAGCCAGGAGCCAGGAACAAGATGAAATCGGTGTTCCCATACGGCAAGGCCAGTGTGTCTGCTGACAGGCTGTTGAGCGTGTGTGCGGTGCCACAATGCCAGTATCCCCCACTGTCTTGCTTTCACTTTCTGTTCTCTAGTTTTATTTTTATTTATTTATTTGGCCTTGAGGTTGACTTATTTTCATTGGGAAGGCAGATTTGCAGAGAGAAGGAGAGACAGACGGACAGAAAGATTTCCATCCGCCGGTGCACTCCCCAAATGGCCACAACCACGGCCGGAGCTGACTGGATCCGATCCGAATCCAGGCGCTGGGAGTTTCTTCCAGGCCTCCCACACAGGTGCAGGGTCCCGTACACTTGGACCACCCTCCGCTGTTTTCCCAGGGCACAAACAGGGAGCTAGATCAGAAGTGGAGCCACAGGGACATGAAAGTGGAGGAAAAGCCAGTGAAGCTATTCTGCAGCGCCCTTGCGTCTGCCTGTCCTTCCTGTGAGCTCTTGCAAGACCCAAGAAGTTCCTCAGGGACAGAAAGGATGTGCCATGGAAACAGGTTAGGGATGTGAAAGGAGAGAGAGGAAAAGAGGGGGAGAGAGAGAGAGAGAGAGAAAGAGAGAGAGAGAGAGAGAGAGAGAGAGAGAGAGAGAGATTGAAATTGAGTTAGTGAGAATGTGACAACAATTCAGTCTTCTCTGTTCCCCATTTGCAGGTAAGGTCCAGATGAGGAAAAGGAGAAAGGGAGCAGCCAGGCTGGGATTGGGCCTCTTCACCTCTCTCTCTCTCTCTCTCTCTCTCTCTCTCTCTCTCTCTCTCTCTCTCTCTCTATCCCAGGAGGGGGCATCACACAGCTTTCTCTTTCCAATTTGTGAGCAGAAGTGGTTGCACGCTGAGTGGTTCCTGGCCAGGATCCAGAACATGGAGGGAGAAGTAGGTGTCAGGTAAGGCCACCTGTGAGGCCTTCACGTCGGCATAGTGGCCTTTCATTCCCAATCCACCAGAGAAATCCTCGGGCAGGAAGGGCACAGGCCAGCCCATATGTCCTCCTGCTCTGCCGTCCTCAAGTCCCCTTGACTTGTCCGCAGAGCCGACCGCACACAACACCCACAACTCAGGCACAGGTGCCCCAGTCTCTCCCTCAGAGCACCCTTTCCCTTCAGTTCCGCAGAATAAGAGATGGTGAGCTGACCCTCCAACTCTTCCGCCTCCACACCCCACCCACCCACCCACCCACGGTCCATCAAAGACAAGGGGTTGGTTGGTTGGTTAGTTGGTTGGTTGGGTCCGGCCGGCATGTTAGCCTAGTGACTAAATCCTAAAGAAAAGAAAGATAGATGTGAACGCAGAGAAGAGCTGCCTTCCAAAACACACATATAATTAGCCAGGCCGGGTTGGGGCGCAAGCCAGGCTGGATTGAACTGTGAACTGGCTAGCACCCCACAGTTCGCAGGAGGGCTGGGGATGGACCAGGCCAGGCTAGGTTGCCGTACCCCAGCCCAATGGCGATAGCTGGGACTGGTGGTGGGCCATCTCAGATTGTGCCACAGCACCCACTGGCGCACGCAAGAACCGGGGGTGGTGCGGTGGGGGTGGTGGAGAGGGAGCGTGAGAACCGGAATCAAGTTAGGGCGCTGCACCCAGTCAGGCAAAAAGAGAGCCAAAATGGCTGGGCGGGTGGGTGGGTGCGTTGCGGGCGGGCGGGCGGGCGGGCGGGCCAGCCGGATTAGGCCACAACACCCAGCTGTCAGCAAAGCGCCGGGACTGCCTGGGTGAAAAAATTACATCAGGCAGGCCGGCCGGACCGCATTAGCCCCCAGACGGTCCCAAGATCTGGGGCTGGGAGCCCGCCAGCCTGCTAGGGGAACGCCAGGCAGGCAGGCAGGCAGGCAGGCAGGCAGGCAGGCACTCCTCCTGTCAGCTAGGCCGTAGCTCCCGTCGGAGAGCACGTTAAGGCCTGCCTGAACTAAAACAGCAAGCTACCCATAGATCATCAGGCCGTATGTGCCAAACATACAAGGCCTGGGCCAGAGATGTCGACAGCGTGCATCTCCCCGGACCAGACAAGAAGACGAGGGGAAGGCAAGAGTTGTTGCTTGGGCCAGGCGTGTGCGGTTGCCTAGTGGCTCCATTTCTCGGCCTGTACGTGCCGAGATCCCATACGGGTGCCGGTTCGAGTCCCAGCTGCCCCACTTCCGTCCAGCTCCCTGCCTGTGGCCTGGAAAAGCGGTCGAGGATGGCACAAAGCCTTCGGTATCGGCAGCCGCCTGTGTGGCGGAGACCGACCGGGAAGAAGCTCCCGGCTCCTGGTTTTGGTTCTGCTCAGCCCCGACCACTTGGGGAGGGAACCAGCCAGCGGGCAGGAGATATTTCTTTCTGTCTCTCCTTCTCTCAGCAACACCCCTCCCAACCACACACACACACACACACACACACACACACACACACACACCCCTCCCAACCACACACACACACACACACTCACACACACAGACACGCGCACGCGCGCACAGGGTCCTCCTGACTGGCGTGTGGCTGCCGGCTCCACCTCAGGATCCTTCACCGTCCAACAATAAGAACCAGATTGGGTTGAAGAACAGTCAGGAAACACCACTGTTCCTGCTAGGACAGGAGGTGGACTGAACAGGGCTGGCTCATGGACCCACTGGTATGCGTGAAACCTGGCACTGGGAGAGTTTCTGATGGAGGAGCCTGGGCAACTCCTCTGGCAGGACACAGTCCCTGCAGGTAAGCGCAAGCAGCACAAATAGGAAACAGCCCAGAACAGGCTATGGAAATTATCCCACTGGTATACACATGGCATGGATTGGGGGCAAGACCAGGCTGAACCTGTTCACATCACCCGCTGGTGAGTCCGAGCGCCAGAACAGAGTGTGGGTCGAGCCAGGTTCGGTTGCGACACATACTAGTACACAATAAGGAATGCCAAGGTGAGGTGAGCCGTACCAGATGTGGTTGCAGCGCCCAAACAGCACATGTGATAGTCAGGGGGAGGAGGCAAAGCTGACAGGGGAATGTGGGCTCCCCTGCTGGACAACTACTTCCCGACTAGGCTGCAGCTCCAACCGGTCTGCGTGAGGACCGAATATGAAGCGGGCAGGATCGAACCGGACTACGACACCCGTCGGTTCACGAGGAAGACAGGCCTGGAAACAGAACGAACCCGGCAATCCCAACGACCAGCATGATCATAAGCCGATCGGTGTGACGGACGGTGTTGGACTGTGTACTAGCAGACTCGCGCAGGAATCAGGCCTGTGATCATCTCAGATGAAGTTTCTTTGGAGAGAGATCCCTCCAACTGAACTGCTGATCTTAGAACCCCAACCATGAAGAGACTGTCAGCCAGTGGATTCTGAATAGGGTTCATTGCGATTGGAACTGAGACATTGGCAGCAGTCCAGAACTGATGAACTATCAGAACTGTATGAGCAGGAGCCTCAGAGCGTGCCTCCCGTTGGGGATCTGGGATGGGTGGGAGGTTGGGTGGGGCTTTTCCCTTTTTTTTTTTTTTTTTTTTTTTCCCCTGACCCCAGATACAGGGTAAAATGATATTGATGTGGAAACAATGGTATTTCCCACTTTCACCCTGTAGCCCTTGACACTCTGTTCCCTAATCAACCAAGTAAGATTATTAAAAAATAATTTTTAAAAAAAGTATATCAGGTTTTACAATTTCATTAATTTTTATGAATGGGTAGTATTCTATAGTGTTTGTGTGCCACATTTTCTTTATTCTGTCACCCGCTGATGGGTATCTGTGTTGATCCCGTATCTGGCTATTGTGAATTGAGCTGTGATAGCTGTAAGGGTGCAAATAACTCTCTCATATGCATTTTCATTTGGATAAAATCATAGGGCTGCGACGCTGGTTCGTATGCAGACTTTTAGATACCATTTGTTTTTTATCCAATTGGGAAACATGAGATATTTTAATGAAATTATAACTGGATAAGAAATGAGTTTTATGAAGCATGGTGGCCACTTGGGGAGTGAACCAGCCAGCGGGCAGGAGATATTTCTTTCTGTCTCTCCTTCTCTCTCTATATATATCTGAGTTTCAATAAAAATAAAATGGATGGATGGATGGATGGATGGATGGATGGAGGAATTGTTTTTTCTGAACAGGCACCGACTGTGAGATGTAAGTAAGGCTCTGGACTGCTGTGTCCTGGTCGCTCGGTCCAACGCCGATCCAAGCAGAGAACCGGGCCTGGCACGGGGCACAGGCCTAGTATATTCCTGCAACCCCTCCCACCGCCCCTCCACCCCCGCCCCGCGCACCTGCACAAGGACAGGTAAGGGGTTCCTCTCTGTGTTTTGAGTAATCGGTTCAGCTAGATCGTTCTATTGAGAGGGAGGGATGCTTGATGTTGAGCAGTTCTGCTTGTTTGAGTGACAGAAGTACACGCACAGGTTAATAACACGCGTTCACATAGTTAAGGTGATGGATGGAAGAGTGAATCAATAATGCCGATGGAAAGGCCACATCAGAAGGGAGCCGTTCCTGAGAACCACTCATGGTCTGCCCCATGCGAGTCAGAAAGCAGCGGCCAGATCCCACTTTGCACTTCCAGAGCGAGCGAAGGGGAGTGACCGACTGTGGCTGACCTTTGCCCCAGTCGGAGAGGCAGATCCTTTCACTGACAAACGCCTGAGGGCAGGTATGGCTCTGGGTGGAGCGGAGAGAAAGTGAAGCCTTTGGCAGACAACGGGACTTTGAACCAACCATTTGCATTTCAATGAAGGCAATGAATGAGGTCTCTTGGAATTGAATGAGAGGTTGCGTCCCTCAAGCCAGTGGCTTCCGAAACGAAGGCTGCTGCTTTCTTGGGGCACACCCCCCCACACACACACACACAGAGGCTCATTCTGACGAGGAGGCGGGGTGCGGGTGCCCTGCCTGCCCCATGCTTCTCCTTACATGTCCCTGGACCCTGGACCCTGGCTCTGGCTCTAGCTCTGGCCTGGGAAAGGAGATGTGGATTGGGGAGGTGACTTGCAAGACGTACACACAAGACCCACCCACCATCAGTGAAACACAGCTTCTCTCCCTCCTTCCTTCCCTGGGGCTTGTGGGGGAGGGGAGGGTGGTATCAGGCAGGGAGGCACTTTTTGTTTTGGCTTGGCTTTTCTCCTCCTGGGTGTCACTGGTGCACCCCAGCGTATTCCATCACCAAGCCACTTTCCGATGTGTTTCGCTTCCCTCACAGTGGTTCATTAGCCAGCACCCACTGATAGGAGAGGACTGCTTTTTACTTGACAGCATCCTAGTGCAGGGATCAAAGGGGTCAGAGAAAGTAGAGAGAGCAAAGGAAAAAGGAAAAAGTTGGGTTGTTCGGGACTCCTTAAAGAAGAATTCATGTTGTGCCACCCACGTGTGCGAAGATTTGTCAAAGTCCCCCCCCCCATGCCCCTTTCCTCCTCCCACCCCCCCCCCCCCCCGCTCAACCACCACCAAGCCATCACTCAGCAGGCTGGCTTCCAAGTAAATCAAATACATGCTTTAAGTGTTTGTTTTCTCTCACCTGACTCAGCACAATCGCACTCAGGGTTGCGGTGTAGCGACCAAATGTTGCCACCTGGTTGCCCAATTACTGCACCCTTAGGAATATTTAGTGGATTTCAACAACCTGGTGTTGAATGCCTTCTTTTTTTTTCTCTCTCTCTCCACTCCACTGAAGGCAAAATAAGATTTCCACCACCACCACCACCACCACCACCACCACCCCAACAGTGTGGAACATTGAAGTGGGCAGAAAACTAGTTACATTTTCCTTTAATGTGAACACCACATTTTAAGACTCTTGTATTTATTCATTTGCAAGTCAATCATGGGAGAGAGAGAGAGGAAGAGAGAGAGAGAGAGATTTGTGAGCTAGTTTGTTTGGAGCGGTGAAGGGGGGAGCGGGTGTGTCAGAGGAGATGGGAGGAAAGAAGAGAGAGGACGAGAGAGGAGAGAGGAAGAGAGAGGGGCAAGGACGAGCAAAACAGCGAGCTCTTTGAAGAGATTCTTCCACCCACAAGTTCCTTCCCTTTTCTCTTTGTCGCTGTGTCCTTCCAATAAGCAGACATAGATGACACAGGATGGTGAGAGCTAGAGAGCGAGCGAGCGAGCCAAAAATGTGGAAACCGCGGTTCCACCAGCACCGTGACAACATTGCCAGTTTTTCTTTGTTTAAAAAAAAAAATGGAAAGAGAGAGAGAGAGAGAGAGAGAGAGAGAGAGAGAGAGGAATCTTCCACCACTTCACCAGTCAGTTCAGAACTTTCCCCCCCAAATGCAGGCCTTAGAGAACTCAGAAGTTGGTGAACAGAAAGTATGGAATCCTGGTTCTCAGCGCTACACAACTCTGTTTAGGATACAAACAGGTTTTTCAACAGCTTTGGCCTCAAACCTGTGTGTGTGTGTGTGTGTGTGTGTGTGTGAGAGAGAGAGAGAGAGAGAGAGAGAGAGAGAGAGAGAGAGAACTAAGCGTTTCTGACAAAACGTGCGCAGAACCTCAACAGCAACAACTAAACCCATATGCCTCGGAGCCCCATCCAGAGGTGTTTACATGGCATTTTGACAAGATATTGAGCCAAAGCTCAGAGAGAGAATTGAGGAGAAAATAAATAAATAAATAAATGGTGAAATCACGAATGTAAATTCGAATGATCTGTATTCCGGGAGTGAGTGAGTGAGTGGAATTTACCGACACCGTGTCAGGATAGACAATGTGTCCGGACAGACAACGATGGAGAGTGGTGGTGGTGGTGGTGGGGGGGGGGAAGAGATGTCATTTCCAGTGTTTTCTAACCTAAGGGAAACTTGTAGGAAAAGTAGCATGCTCCGCACCACGGTCATGAGAGCCTTGTAGGCGCACGTGCTAAACTCCACACACATGATTTCCATCACCTTCGATTCAATGTGCACCTAGATCGAGGGGTTTCCCAGACACTAGAGCGCTCTTTGCAGACTCTGGGTTTGGTGGGCATGGTGGCACGACAGCGGCAGTGGCAGTGGCACTGAAGTCCAGGCCGCTCTAGGTAGGTCTGAAAAGACGTCCCTCTCTCCGTTCCAGCAGAAGCTGGCCCAAGGGCTTGGGACCCCGCCCACAGCACAGGCAGCCAGTGGTGGGTATCTACGTGTAGGTGGCCGTCTCGCCATCATGAGGTAGAGAAATCTCTGCCACGCCGTCCCTCCCTCCCTCCCTCCCTCCCTCCCTCCCTCCCTACAACCCCCCCTCCCGTCCCGCAAGGCTAACTAAGCAAGATCCCAGGCTACCAAGGAGAAGCAGGAGGGACTCTCCCCAGAGTCGGCCCGGGGTGAAGGGCAGTCC
>NW_026699128.1:152500-165000 GCF_030435755.1 Ochotona princeps | reverse complement strand
CACCCCACCAACCCCGAGCGCACCTCTCACCAGGCCGAGAGGGCCCTTCGAGGGAGCAACACCCAACCCGCGGGGCGAGCCCGAAGCCGGGCGGAGGGGTCTGCGGTAGAGGA
The DNA here is from genome assembly GCF_030435755.1 of Ochotona princeps. Taxonomy (NCBI): domain Eukaryota; kingdom Metazoa; phylum Chordata; class Mammalia; order Lagomorpha; family Ochotonidae; genus Ochotona; species Ochotona princeps. The sequence goes on along the minus strand of NW_026699128.1, from coordinate 164,887 downwards.
AAGGAAGCCACCTGCCCCCACAGACGCGCAGGGGACACCAGCGGCCAAGCAAGGCCACAGGCGGCAGCAGCAGCGGCGGCGACGGGCCTGCGCTGCACCCACGCTGCCTCTTCCTTACCGCCTCGACCCCCCAGGGACTCCCACGCACCAAGCAGCACACGCCAGCGAGGCTGCGACGGCACACCCGGGAGAGAGCACACCGGGGCAGTGAAGGAGCGACGGCACCACTCGGTTCCAGGCGCCTGAGAGGCAAACGACCTGGACCGCTCCAGGAGCACCGCAGAGAGCTGAGCAGGGTCAGACTCTGCCAGACAAGCCCCGCACCACCACCGCGGGACGGGGCCCGCCCACACACCATGACACACCGACACGGCAGAGGGCGAAGGGTGTCCGCCACGTCCGAGGACCCCCGCCTGGACCCCCAACGCCAGCACCTTCAGGCGGCACAAGGCAGAGGGAGCGGAGATCGAGCCGGATTCCGCACCCCTGGCCTCTCCCACCACGCCGAGGCAGGGGAAAGAGGAACCAGGAGCCCGCAAGACAGAACGAGCAGCTCGGCAGCATTCGCCATGAATGGCCGTCCCTCGTCTGTAAGCGGCTTAGGCCCGGCCCAGGAGAGCGCCACATCACCACATCGGTCAAGTCTCGGTCTAGGATTATGACATCACGCGAGGCACAGGGGGTCACGCCCAGCGAGGACAGCTGCCAGGGGGGGGTCCGTCGGCAGCCTCGCCAGCCCCTTGCCTCTTCAGCAGCGGTGGCCAACCCCAGCGGAGGAACGCCTGACACGCACACGCGGCATAAGGCCGACGACCACTGAGACTCAGTTCTGAGGGGGTTCTGTCAGCCACCACTACGCAGCGGGCCACCTGCGGCAGAAGACGGACACGGGTATAGGACCCAGCGCCCAGCCTCACCTCTGCCGCTCTCGGGGCAAATTCTAAGCCGGAGATGGTGGCACCGTCGCAGGGCTAAACCAGGATCGCACACCAAGCTCCCGCACGAACCCAGGCAGGGAGCTCGGCACCGGATGGGCAGGGGGAACGCAGTCCAGCGCCAGGCCGCCGGCAGCCCATCGCGCTCCCCCCTACCGCCCCAGACGCGAACCCAGGGGCCCAGCTCTTCCGGTGACAGTCACCAGGAGACAGCGTGTCAGCACCTACCTGCAGATCCAAAATGACAACTGCAGGTGTAGAAATGCCCTTCCAGGGGACAACAGGGACAACCTATGGGACACAGCCGCCCCTCAGATGGGGGCCCGGGTCACAAGTCCCCAAAAACACAGCCATCGCCCACAGGGCATGCTCCTGTGGCCACCTGGTCGACCCCAGGAGTTAGAGAAAAGCAAACAACTCTACAGCCCCACCAACGGCCCCGACCAGGTCCCCCTAGGGTGCGGGTGACAAGTGTCGGGCCGGCGGCCCAGGGCCTCAGCCCCGCCAACGGCCCCGGCCGGGTCCCCTAGTGCAGGCGACAAGTGTCGGGCCGGTGGCCGTGGCCTCGCAGCCCCGCCAACGGCCCCGACCAGGTCCCCCTAGGGTGCGGGTGACAAGTGTCGGGCCGGCGGCCCAGGGCCTCAGCCCCGCCAACGGCCCCAGCCGGGTCCCCTAGTGCAGGCGACAAGTGTTGGGCCGGCGGCCGTGGCCTCAAGCCCCGCCAACGGCCCCGGCCGGGTCCCCTAGTGCAGGCGACAAGTGTCTGGGCCGGTGGCCGTGGCCTCGCAGCCCCGCCAACGGCCCCAACCGGGTCCCCTTGTGCAGGCGACAAGCGTCTGGGCCGGCGGCCGTGGCCTCAAGCCCCACCAACGGTCCCGACCGGGTCCCCTAGTGCAGGCGACAAGTGTCGGGCCGGTGGCCGTGGCCTCGCAGCCCCGCCGACGGCCCCGATCGAGTCCCCTAGTGCACGGTGGCAGTGATAAAGGGTGTGCTGGTCGACCCCATGCACTCTAGCGGTACTCCAGCCCGGTTACAATCGGGAGCGAGCAGACACCTACCCACCCCCGCAGCTGCCTGCCTGCTCACTTGCAAGCCTCCAGGCTCAATCTCCGAACAGCACACGAGCCACCAAGGTCCCAGCAGGGCTGGGACTCTCCCGCCTGCAGCTTGGGGACTTTGTCACATCCTGTCCCGGGCTCTCCACCCACTTGCTCGCCCTTGCCGGCTCCAGAATGCTCTACAGCTACAGCACGGCTGCCACCAGGTGGAGTCAGACAGCCAGCACCAAGGGACAAAGGGACAGCACGCTGGATGCACGCAGCCAGGCAATGAAGCCGAGATAGGCAGGGAAATGTGTGTCACTGCCGCCCTCCCTCCCTCCCCTCGCAGGGGGTGCTGGCTGGTCCCGGCCGCCAGGTCGGTTGCTTTGCCTTGCCTCTCATTTAGAACCAAACTGTGTCGTGACCGTCACTGGTGAAATGTTAACATTCGGTGTTGATGCATGGAACACCAGGTCGCGTGGCTTGGGGAGAATCGAGTTGTAGTAGTGAGTGACCACGCATCTACTGTGACAGGATACATCTGACCTATCAGTACAGTCTTGGGGGAAGGGTGGATAGACTTGGTCACACACAGGTAAAGGAAAACGGCAGACAGAAAATAAAATGAAAACACCGACATTGAGAGAGAAAAGGGAGAGAGAAACGGGGGGGGGGGGGAGAGAGAGAGAATGAGAACTGAAAGGAAGGCAAAACTAAGAAAGAAAGAAAAAAAAAAAAAAAAACCAGGAAGACCAAAAACTAGGAAAGGAGAAAGACAACATAAAGGGAAGCAATGGACACAGTAGAACAAAATTTTTGGGGGGAAAAAAAAAAAAAAACAGACACACACGAGTAAAACAGATGAGGCAAGATAATAAATCCAGCATGAGGACGCGAGAGAAAAACATATATAGGTTGAAAGAGAAGAGAGAAACAAGTTAAGAAGGACCAAGGAAGCCAAAGGTAAAGGAAGAAGGCAGACAGAAAATAAAATGAAAACACCGACATTGAGAGAGAGAGAAAAGGGAGAGAGAAACGGGGGGGGGGGGGCTGGGGGGAGGAGAGAATGAGAACTGAAAGGAAGGCAAAGGTAAGAATACAAAAAAAAAAAAAGAAGAAGAAGAAGAAAGACAAAAACTAAGAAAAGAGAAAGACAACATAAAGGGAAGCAATGGAAACATTAGGGGAGAACACACACACACACACACACACACACACACACACACACACGCAGGTACAACGGCCAGACACACACCGATGAGGGAAGAAAATAAATCCAGAATGAGGACGCGAGAGAAAGGCCTATAAAGATTGAACGAGAAAAAACAACTCAAGAACAACCTAGGGGAAGGCAGAGAATGTAAGGATGAAGACTGTCAAATAAAGGTGGGAGTCACAAGTGAAATTCTAGGAGATGTAGGGGAGTGGGAGAAGGAGAGGAGACAGTGAAAAGGAGAAAGCGAAAGAAAGAAAGAGAGGAAAGCGGGAATCGGCGAGCAAAACAGAGAAAGAGAGAGAGAAACAGAGCCTAAAAGGAATGGAGAGATCCAAGAAGAAAGAACTAAGGCAACATCCCTGGGAAGGTAACAGATCCCCCCGCCTGGACGTGGCAGGAGCACCTAGAGAGGCGCGCACAGTGCAGTCCCGGCCCGGCGGAAGGACGGTTTCTGCCGCCGCGGCCCCCTCCCCCCTCCCCCCTCCCCCCACCGCCGGCACCGCCGCCACTGCTCAGCCAGCAAGCCAGAAGCCCGACTGTGCTTACTGCGCCTGCGCCAGACCGACTCTCTCCCTCCCTCCCTCCCTCCCTCCTCCTTCCTCGACCCCCCCAAACTCCACGCCGACCACCACCCCGAGGCCTCGCGAGACGCGAGACTTGTTCAGACGCGGGCGCCATCTTGGCTTCTGCCGTCAGCGCCATCTTGGCTTTCGCCTCTTGTCCGATCCGATACTGTGGCCACTAGATGGCGCGCAGACAGCACGAGTGGATTCTTGAAACACGCTGGGGTTTCTGGTTTGGAGTCAGTTGGGGTTGCGATGGGACGGGGAAGATGAAGGATGGGGGAGCAGGAAGAGCAAAGACAAGAGATCACAACGACAACACTGAGTCTCGAGCCCAGGGGTCAGTTCCAGATTCATCCCTTGGGCCACGTTTTTCCAAGCCCAGCTCTCCCGGGGAACCTCATCCAGTAATGAGAGAGAAAGAGAGAGAGAGAGAGAGAGAGAGAGAGAGAGAGAGAGAGAGAGAGAGAGAGAGAGAGAGAGAGACTGTCTCACAAAAATCAGAAACCCGGTTCAGTCCATCTCAATGTCCCCAACCACATTGGTACAGCAAAGATTTCCCTATACACACACAGCTACAACCCAGTCAGCGCCTCACCCCAAGTCCGTTCCCACAATATGTGCCAAGAGACCTTTCCTCCACCCTTGTCTCTCCTGGATGTCCCTCCCTAGGCGGTATTGTCACAAAGTGTGGAAGGGCTCTCTCCCTCCTGTGTCACAGCAGCTGAGGCCAAGCTAGGCCGAAGCCAGGAGCCAGGAACAAGATGAAATCGGTGTTCCCATACGGCAAGGCCAGTGTGTCTGCTGACAGGCTGTTGAGCGTGTGTGCGGTGCCACAATGCCAGTATCCCCCACTGTCTTGCTTTCACTTTCTGTTCTCTAGTTTTATTTTTATTTATTTATTTGGCCTTGAGGTTGACTTATTTTCATTGGGAAGGCAGATTTGCAGAGAGAAGGAGAGACAGACGGACAGAAAGATTTCCATCCGCCGGTGCACTCCCCAAATGGCCACAACCACGGCCGGAGCTGACTGGATCCGATCCGAATCCAGGCGCTGGGAGTTTCTTCCAGGCCTCCCACACAGGTGCAGGGTCCCGTACACTTGGACCACCCTCCGCTGTTTTCCCAGGGCACAAACAGGGAGCTAGATCAGAAGTGGAGCCACAGGGACATGAAAGTGGAGGAAAAGCCAGTGAAGCTATTCTGCAGCGCCCTTGCGTCTGCCTGTCCTTCCTGTGAGCTCTTGCAAGACCCAAGAAGTTCCTCAGGGACAGAAAGGATGTGCCATGGAAACAGGTTAGGGATGTGAAAGGAGAGAGAGGAAAAGAGGGGAGAGAGAGAGAGAGAGAGAGAGAGAGAGAGAGAGAGAGAGAGAGAGAGAGATTGAAATTGAGTTAGTGAGAATGTGACAACAATTCAGTCTTCTCTGTTCCCCATTTGCAGGTAAGGTCCAGATGAGGAAAAGGAGAAAGGGAGCAGCCAGGCTGGGATTGGGCCTCTTCACCTCTCTCTCTCTCTCTCTCTCTCTCTCTCTCTCTCTCTCTCTCTATCCCAGGAGGGGGCATCACACAGCTTTCTCTTTCCAATTTGTGAGCAGAAGTGGTTGCACGCTGAGTGGTTCCTGGCCAGGATCCAGAACATGGAGGGAGAAGTAGGTGTCAGGTAAGGCCACCTGTGAGGCCTTCACGTCGGCATAGTGGCCTTTCATTCCCAATCCACCAGAGAAATCCTCGGGCAGGAAGGGCACAGGCCAGCCCATATGTCCTCCTGCTCTGCCGTCCTCAAGTCCCCTTGACTTGTCCGCAGAGCCGACCGCACACAACACCCACAACTCAGGCACAGGTGCCCCAGTCTCTCCCTCAGAGCACCCTTTCCCTTCAGTTCCGCAGAATAAGAGATGGTGAGCTGACCCTCCAACTCTTCCGCCTCCACACCCCACCCACCCACCCACCCACGGTCCATCAAAGACAAGGGGTTGGTTGGTTGGTTAGTTGGTTGGTTGGGTCCGGCCGGCATGTTAGCCTAGTGACTAAATCCTAAAGAAAAGAAAGATAGATGTGAACGCAGAGAAGAGCTGCCTTCCAAAACACACATATAATTAGCCAGGCCGGGTTGGGGCGCAAGCCAGGCTGGATTGAACTGTGAACTGGCTAGCACCCCACAGTTCGCAGGAGGGCTGGGGATGGACCAGGCCAGGCTAGGTTGCCGTACCCCAGCCCAATGGCGATAGCTGGGACTGGTGGTGGGCCATCTCAGATTGTGCCACAGCACCCACTGGCGCACGCAAGAACCGGGGGTGGTGCGGTGGGGGTGGTGGAGAGGGAGCGTGAGAACCGGAATCAAGTTAGGGCGCTGCACCCAGTCAGGCAAAAAGAGAGCCAAAATGGCTGGGCGGGTGGGTGGGTGCGTTGCGGGCGGGCGGGCGGGCGGGCGGGCCAGCCGGATTAGGCCACAACACCCAGCTGTCAGCAAAGCGCCGGGACTGCCTGGGTGAAAAAATTACATCAGGCAGGCCGGCCGGACCGCATTAGCCCCCAGACGGTCCCAAGATCTGGGGCTGGGAGCCCGCCAGCCTGCTAGGGGAACGCCAGGCAGGCAGGCAGGCAGGCAGGCAGGCAGGCAGGCACTCCTCCTGTCAGCTAGGCCGTAGCTCCCGTCGGAGAGCACGTTAAGGCCTGCCTGAACTAAAACAGCAAGCTACCCATAGATCATCAGGCCGTATGTGCCAAACATACAAGGCCTGGGCCAGAGATGTCGACAGCGTGCATCTCCCCGGACCAAACAAGAAGACGAGGGGAAGGCAAGAGTTGTTGCTTGGGCCAGGCGTGTGCGGTTGCCTAGTGGCTCCATTTCTCGGCCTGTACGTGCCGAGATCCCATACGGGTGCCGGTTCGAGTCCCAGCTGCCCCACTTCCGTCCAGCTCCCTGCCTGTGGCCTGGAAAAGCGGTCGAGGATGGCACAAAGCCTTCGGTATCGGCAGCCGCCTGTGTGGCGGAGACCGACCGGGAAGAAGCTCCCGGCTCCTGGTTTTGGTTCTGCTCAGCCCCGACCACTTGGGGAGGGAACCAGCCAGCGGGCAGGAGATATTTCTTTCTGTCTCTCCTTCTCTCAGCAACACCCCTCCCAACCACACACACACACACACACACACACACACACACACACCCCTCCCAACCACACACACACACACACTCACACACACAGACACGCGCACGCGCGCACAGGGTCCTCCTGACTGGCGTGTGGCTGCCGGCTCCACCTCAGGATCCTTCACCGTCCAACAATAAGAACCAGATTGGGTTGAAGAACAGTCAGGAAACACCACTGTTCCTGCTAGGACAGGAGGTGGACTGAACAGGGCTGGCTCATGGACCCACTGGTATGCGTGAAGCCTGGCACTGGGAGAGTTTCTGATGGAGGAGCCTGGGCAACTCCTCTGGCAGGACACAGTCCCTGCAGGTAAGCGCAAGCAGCACAAATAGGAAACAGCCCAGAACAGGCTATGGAAATTATCCCACTGGTATACACATGGCATGGATTGGGGGCAAGACCAGGCTGAACCTGTTCACATCACCCGCTGGTGAGTCCGAGCGCCAGAACAGAGTGTGGGTCGAGCCAGGTTCGGTTGCGACACATACTAGTACACAATAAGGAATGCCAAGGTGAGGTGAGCCGTACCAGATGTGGTTGCAGCGCCCAAACAGCACATGTGATAGTCAGGGGGAGGAGGCAAAGCTGACAGGGGAATGTGGGCTCCCCTGCTGGACAACTACTTCCCGACTAGGCTGCAGCTCCAACCGGTCTGCGTGAGGACCGAATATGAAGCGGGCAGGATCGAACCGGACTACGACACCCGTCGGTTCACGAGGAAGACAGGCCTGGAAACAGAACGAACCCGGCAATCCCAACGACCAGCATGATCATAAGCCGATCGGTGTGACGGACGGTGTTGGACTGTGTACTAGCAGACTCGCGCAGGAATCAGGCCTGTGATCATCTCAGATGAAGTTTCTTTGGAGAGAGATCCCTCCAACTGAACTGCTGATCTTAGAACCCCAACCATGAAGAGACTGTCAGCCAGTGGATTCTGAATAGGGTTCATTGCGATTGGAACTGAGACATTGGCAGCAGTCTAGAACTGATGAAGTATCAGAACTGTATGAGCAGGAGCCTCAGAGCGTGCCTCCCGTTGGGGATCTGGGATGGGTGGGAGGTTGGGTGGGGCTTTTCCCTTTTTTTTTTTTTTTTTTTTTTTTCCCCTGACCCCAGATACAGGGTAAAATGATATTGATGTGGAAACAATGGTATTTCCCACTTTCACCCTGTAGCCCTTGACACTCTGTTCCCTAATCAACCAAGTAAGATTATTAAAAAATAATTTTTAAAAAAAGTATATCAGGTTTTACAATTTCATTAATTTTTATGAATGGGTAGTATTCTATAGTGTTTGTGTGCCACATTTTCTTTATTCTGTCACCCGCTGATGGGTATCTGTGTTGATCCCGTATCTGGCTATTGTGAATTGAGCTGTGATAGCTGTAAGGGTGCAAATAACTCTCTCATATGCATTTTCATTTGGATAAAATCATAGGGCTGCGACGCTGGTTCGTATGCAGACTTTTAGATACCATTTGTTTTTTATCCAATTGGGAAACATGAGATATTTTAATGAAATTATAACTGGATAAGAAATGAGTTTTATGAAGCATGGTGGCCACTTGGGGAGTGAACCAGCCAGCGGGCAGGAGATATTTCTTTCTGTCTCTCCTTCTCTCTATATATATATCTGAGTTTCAATAAAAATAAAATGGATGGATGGATGGATGGATGGATGGATGGATGGATGGAGGAATTGTTTTTTCTGAACAGGCACCGACTGTGAGATGTAAGTAAGGCTCTGGACTGCTGTGTCCTGGTCGCTCGGTCCAACGCCGATCCAAGCAGAGAACCGGGCCTGGCACGGGGCACAGGCCTAGTATATTCCTGCAACCCCTCCCACCGCCCCCCCACCCCCGCCCCGCGCACCTGCACAAGGACAGGTAAGGGGTTCCTGTCTGTGTTTTGAGTAATCGGTTCAGCTAGATCGTTCTATTGAGAGGGAGGGATGCTTGATGTTGAGCAGTTCTGCTTGTTTGAGTGACAGAAGTACACGCACAGGTTAATAACACGCGTTCACATAGTTAAGGTGATGGATGGAAGAGTGAATCAATAATGCCGATGGAAAGGCCACATCAGAAGGGAGCCGTTCCTGAGAACCACTCATGGTCTGCCCCATGCGAGTCAGAAAGCAGCGGCCAGATCCCACTTTGCACTTCCAGAGCGAGCGAAGGGGAGTGACCGACTGTGGCTGACCTTTGCCCCAGTCGGAGAGGCAGATCCTTTCACTGACAAACGCCTGAGGGCAGGTATGGCTCTGGGTGGAGCGGAGAGAAAGTGAAGCCTTTGGCAGACAACGGGACTTTGAACCAACCATTTGCATTTCAATGAAGGCAATGAATGAGGCCTCTTGGAATTGAATGAGAGGTTGCGTCCCTCAAGCCAGTGGCTTCCGAAACGAAGGCTGCTGCTTTCTTGGGGCACACCCCCCCCACACACACACACAGAGGCTCATTCTGACGAGGAGGCGGGGTGCGGGTGCCCTGCCTGCCCCATGCTTCTCCTTACATGTCCCTGGACCCTGGACCCTGGCTCTGGCTCTAGCTCTGGCCTGGGAAAGGAGATGTGGATTGGGGAGGTGACTTGCAAGACGTACACACAAGACCCACCCACCATCAGTGAAACACAGCTTCTCTCCCTCCTTCCTTCCCTGGGGCTTGTGGGGGAGGGGAGGGTGGTATCAGGCAGGGAGGCACTTTTTGTTTTGGCTTGGCTTTTCTCCTCCTGGGTGTCACTGGTGCACCCCAGCGTATTCCATCACCAAGCCACTTTCCGATGTGTTTCGCTTCCCTCACAGTGGTTCATTAGCCAGCACCCACTGATAGGAGAGGACTGCTTTTTACTTGACAGCATCCTAGTGCAGGGATCAAAGGGGTCAGAGAAAGTAGAGAGAGCAAAGGAAAAAGGAAAAAGTTGGGTTGTTCGGGACTCCTTAAAGAAGAATTCATGTTGTGCCACCCACGTGTGCGAAGATTTGTCAAAGTCCCCCCCCATGCCCCTTTCCTCCTCCCCCCCCCCCCCCCCCCCCCGCTCAACCACCACCAAGCCATCACTCAGCAGGCTGGCTTCCAAGTAAATCAAATACATGCTTTAAGTGTTTGTTTTCTCTCACCTGACTCAGCACAATCGCACTCAGGGTTGCGGTGTAGCGACCAAATGTTGCCACCTGGTTGCCCAATTACTGCACCCTTAGGAATATTTAGTGGATTTCAACAACCTGGTGTTGAATGCCTTCTTTTTTTTTTTCTCTCTCTCCACTCCACTGAAGGCAAAATAAGATTTCCACCACCACCACCCCAACAGTGTGGAACATTGAAGTGGGCAGAAAACTAGTTACATTTTCCTTTAATGTGAACACCACATTTTAAGACTCTTGTATTTATTCATTTGCAAGTCAATCATGGGAGAGAGAGAGAGGAAGAGAGAGAGAGAGAGATTTGTGAGCAAGTTTGTTTGGAGCGGGGAAGGGGGGAGCGGGTGTGTCAGAGGAGATGGGAGGAAAGAAGAGAGAGGAAGAGAGAGGAGAGAGGAAGAGAGAGGGGCAAGGACGAGCAAAAGAGCGAGCTCTTTGAAGAGATTCTTCCACCCACAAGTTCCTTCCCTTTTCTCTTTGTCGCTGTGTCCTTCCAATAAGCAGACATAGATGACACAGGATGGTGAAAGCTAGAGAGCGAGCGAGCGAGCCAAAAATGTGGAAACCGCGGTTCCACCAGCACCGTGACAACATTGCCGGTTTTTCTTTGTTTAAAAAAAAAAAATGGAAAGAGAGAGAGAGAGAGAGGAATCTTCCACCACTTCACCAGTCAGTTCAGAACTTTTCCCCCCAAATGCAGGCCTAGAGAACTCAGAAGTTGGTGAACAGAAAGTATGGAATCCTGGTTCTCAGCGCTACACAACTCTGTTTAGGATACAAACAGGTTTTTCAACAGCTTTGGCCTCAAACCTGTGTGTGTGTGTGTGTGTGTGTGTGTGTGTGTGTGTGAGAGAGAGAGAGAGAGAGAGAGAGAGAGAGAGAGAGAGAGAGAGAACTAAGCGTTTCTGACAAAACGTGCGCAGAACCTCAACAGCAACAACTAAACCCATATGCCTCGGAGCCCCATCCAGAGGTGTTTACATGGCATTTTGACAAGATATTGAGCCAAAGCTCAGAGAGAGAATTGAGGAGAAAATAAATAAATAAATAAATGGTGAAATCACGAATGTAAATTCGAATGATCTGTATTCCGGGAGTGAGTGAGTGAGTGGAATTTACCGACACCATGTCAGGATAGACAATGTGTCCGGACAGACAACGATGGAGAGTGGTGGTGGTGGTGGTGGTGGGGGGGAAGAGATGTCATTTCCAGTGTTTTCTAACCTAAGGGAAACTTGTAGGAAAAGTAGCATGCTCCGCACCACGGTCATGAGAGCCTTGTAGGCGCACGTGCTAAACTCCACACACATGATTTCCATCACCTTCGATTCAATGTGCACCTAGATCGAGGGGTTTCCCAGACACTAGAGCGCTCTTTGCAGACTCTGGGTTTGGTGGGCATGGTGGCACGACAGCGGCAGTGGCAGTGGCACTGAAGTCCAGGCCGCTCTAGGTAGGTCTGAAAAGACGTCCCTCTCTCCGTTCCAGCAGAAGCTGGCCCAAGGGCTTGGGACCCCGCCCACAGCACAGGCAGCCAGTGGTGGGTATCTACGTGTAGGTGGCCGTCTCGCCATCATGAGGTAGAGAAATCTCTGCCACGCCGTCCCTCCCTCCCTCCCTCCCTCCCTCCCTCCCTACAACCCCCCCTCCCGTCCCGCAAGGCTAACTAAGCAAGATCCCAGGCTACCAAGGAGAAGCAGGAGGGACTCTCCCCAGAGTCGGCCCGGGGTGAAGGGCAGTCCAGTCATGTGGTGGATGGGAGAGGGAAGAAGAGGGGCCCGGCATGGCTTGCTCTCAAAGCCGTCATTGGGCCAGTTGAGTCCCTAAAAGCACACCAAGCCACCCACCGCCATCCAGCCAGCCAGCCAGCCAGCCAGCCAGCCAGCCAGCATCCGCACACGCACCCACCCGGATGGCACACTGTTTTTGTATTTGTGTGTGCGCGCGCGCCCGCCTGGCTTCACTCAATGTTTCACCAAATCATCAGGCTCAAGCAGAAGTTAGTGGCTCAGGGGAAAACTTTATTGAACGGGGCACATAGTGGAAGTAGATGGTGGCAGGAAGGTCAGGCTTCCACCATCGCAGCAGCAAGGCAGACATCGGCAGGGGCATTCGGGGAGCAGAAACAGAAACGTGGGTGCTGTTGGGTGTGTCGGGGGTGATGGGGCGTACCACTGGGGGCAGGGTGGGTCCTTCCGGCGGCGGGGGCGGCAGCAGCGGGGAAGACACGTCCTCTTCATCCACCTCTTGTTCCCAATGAGGTCCTCGCTCCCTCCCTCTTCATCCACCTACGCACAGCAGCCGCTTTTCCCTGAAAAACCAAAAGGAACCCAAGAAACAAGC
>NW_026699128.1:125000-137500 GCF_030435755.1 Ochotona princeps | reverse complement strand
CCACGAGGGAACACCTCGGGCCAACGAAAGCCGGGTCCCTCCCGGAAAACAGACACGGGATGCCACCGCCCACACCCGGGCGGTCCCGTGACACGCCTGGGACACCGGAGCCCGCCTCCAGCGACCCCCACGCGTTCCCCGACGCGCGCCTGAGGCCCCCCCACCGGGGCCCCCAACGCGACGCCGCCAACGCCCACACGCCGGGCGCCTACCTGCTGCCGGATCCCGGCCTCCATCCGCCAACATCCGGGCCCCGGTCCCGAGGGCCGTAACCCCGCAGGAACGCTCCCAAGGCCGACGCGGCCGAGGGGAGACCCAACAGGCCCAAACCCGTGGCCCCACCGCACCACCCTCGCCGGCGGTGACCGGCCAGCGGGCCAACGGCAAGCCCAGGGCGGGAAGCGAGCAGAGCCACCCCACCACCAGGGCCACAGGGGCACAGCACGGGACAAAGCCACACACAACCCCAGGGCCCCAGGTGGCAAGCGGAAGGCCACACACCGGAGGCGACACACGCGCACCGCATGCGTGCGTGCGAGCGACCACAGGAGCCCCTCCGTCAGGCCCACAGTAGGCACCGGGACACACCCGGCCCGGCCCAGCGGGACCCTCCCCCGACCCAGAGGGGGGAGGCACGGGCCACGGCGAGGTAGAGGTGCGAGAGGCAGCGTCCGGCCCCCAGCGGAAGGGGGCCAGAAGAGCCCACGCGTAACCCCCACACACTCCCCGAGGGGAGGGCGGAGGGAACGAGCGACCATCGCCACCTAACGCACAACGAACCCGAGCCATCCGCGTCGTCAGCAGCGTGGCTACCGACACACACCAGGAGGGAAGGAACGGCGACAAGCGGGGGATACGGCACCCCATCACGTAAGGCACGTCCCTGTCGGATCGCTAGAGAAGGCTTTTCTCACCGAAGGTGGGCCGCACCCCACCAACCCCGAGCGCACCTCTCACCAGGCCGAGAGGGCCCTTCGAGGGAGCAACACCCAACCCGCGGGGCGAGCCCGAAGCCGGGCGGAGGGGTCTGCGGTAGAGGAAAGGAAGCCACCTGCCCCCACAGACGCGCAGGGGACACCAGCGGCCAAGCAAGGCCACAGGCGGCAGCAGCAGCGGCGGCGACGGGCCTGCGCTGCACCCACGCTGCCTCTTCCTTACCGCCTCGACCCCCCAGGGACTCCCACGCACCAAGCAGCACACGCCAGCGAGGCTGCGACGGCACACCCGGGAGAGAGCACACCGGGGCAGTGAAGGAGCGACGGCACCACTCGGTTCCAGGCGCCTGAGAGGCAAACGACCTGGACCGCTCCAGGAGCACCGCAGAGAGCTGAGCAGGGTCAGACTCTGCCAGACAAGCCCCGCACCACCACCGCGGGACGGGGCCCGCCCACACACCATGACACACCGACACGGCAGAGGGCGAAGGGTGTCCGCCACGTCCGAGGACCCCCGCCTGGACCCCCAACGCCAGCACCTTCAGGCGGCACAAGGCAGAGGGAGCGGAGATCGAGCCGGATTCCGCACCCCTGGCCTCTCCCACCACGCCGAGGCAGGGGAAAGAGGAACCAGGAGCCCGCAAGACAGAACGAGCAGCTCGGCAGCATTCGCCATGAATGGCCGTCCCTCGTCTGTAAGCGGCTTAGGCCCGGCCCAGGAGAGCGCCACATCACCACATCGGTCAAGTCTCGGTCTAGGATTATGACATCACGCGAGGCACAGGGGGTCACGCCCAGCGAGGACAGCTGCCAGGGGGGGGTCCGTCGGCAGCCTCGCCAGCCCCTTGCCTCTTCAGCAGCGGTGGCCAACCCCAGCGGAGGAACGCCTGACACGCACACGCGGCATAAGGCCGACGACCACTGAGACTCAGTTCTGAGGGGGTTCTGTCAGCCACCACTACGCAGCGGGCCACCTGCGGCAGAAGACGGACACGGGTATAGGACCCAGCGCCCAGCCTCACCTCTGCCGCTCTCGGGGCAAATTCTAAGCCGGAGATGGTGGCACCGTCGCAGGGCTAAACCAGGATCGCACACCAAGCTCCCGCACGAACCCAGGCAGGGAGCTCGGCACCGGATGGGCAGGGGGAACGCAGTCCAGCGCCAGGCCGCCGGCAGCCCATCGCGCTCCCCCCTACCGCCCCAGACGCGAACCCAGGGGCCCAGCTCTTCCGGTGACAGTCACCAGGAGACAGCGTGTCAGCACCTACCTGCAGATCCAAAATGACAACTGCAGGTGTAGAAATGCCCTTCCAGGGGACAACAGGGACAACCTATGGGACACAGCCGCCCCTCAGATGGGGGCCCGGGTCACAAGTCCCCAAAAACACAGCCATCGCCCACAGGGCATGCTCCTGTGGCCACCTGGTCGACCCCAGGAGTTAGAGAAAAGCAAACAACTCTACAGCCCCACCAACGGCCCCGACCAGGTCCCCCTAGGGTGCGGGTGACAAGTGTCGGGCCGGCGGCCCAGGGCCTCAGCCCCGCCAACGGCCCCGGCCGGGTCCCCTAGTGCAGGCGACAAGTGTCGGGCCGGTGGCCGTGGCCTCGCAGCCCCGCCAACGGCCCCGACCAGGTCCCCCTAGGGTGCGGGTGACAAGTGTCGGGCCGGCGGCCCAGGGCCTCAGCCCCGCCAACGGCCCCAGCCGGGTCCCCTAGTGCAGGCGACAAGTGTTGGGCCGGCGGCCGTGGCCTCAAGCCCCGCCAACGGCCCCGGCCGGGTCCCCTAGTGCAGGCGACAAGTGTCTGGGCCGGTGGCCGTGGCCTCGCAGCCCCGCCAACGGCCCCAACCGGGTCCCCTTGTGCAGGCGACAAGCGTCTGGGCCGGCGGCCGTGGCCTCAAGCCCCACCAACGGTCCCGACCGGGTCCCCTAGTGCAGGCGACAAGTGTCGGGCCGGTGGCCGTGGCCTCGCAGCCCCGCCGACGGCCCCGATCGAGTCCCCTAGTGCACGGTGGCAGTGATAAAGGGTGTGCTGGTCGACCCCATGCACTCTAGCGGTACTCCAGCCCGGTTACAATCGGGAGCGAGCAGACACCTACCCACCCCCGCAGCTGCCTGCCTGCTCACTTGCAAGCCTCCAGGCTCAATCTCCGAACAGCACACGAGCCACCAAGGTCCCAGCAGGGCTGGGACTCTCCCGCCTGCAGCTTGGGGACTTTGTCACATCCTGTCCCGGGCTCTCCACCCACTTGCTCGCCCTTGCCGGCTCCAGAATGCTCTACAGCTACAGCACGGCTGCCACCAGGTGGAGTCAGACAGCCAGCACCAAGGGACAAAGGGACAGCACGCTGGATGCACGCAGCCAGGCAATGAAGCCGAGATAGGCAGGGAAATGTGTGTCACTGCCGCCCTCCCTCCCTCCCCTCGCAGGGGGTGCTGGCTGGTCCCGGCCGCCAGGTCGGTTGCTTTGCCTTGCCTCTCATTTAGAACCAAACTGTGTCGTGACCGTCACTGGTGAAATGTTAACATTCGGTGTTGATGCATGGAACACCAGGTCGCGTGGCTTGGGGAGAATCGAGTTGTAGTAGTGAGTGACCACGCATCTACTGTGACAGGATACATCTGACCTATCAGTACAGTCTTGGGGGAAGGGTGGATAGACTTGGTCACACACAGGTAAAGGAAAACGGCAGACAGAAAATAAAATGAAAACACCGACATTGAGAGAGAAAAGGGAGAGAGAAACGGGGGGGGGGGGGAGAGAGAGAGAATGAGAACTGAAAGGAAGGCAAAACTAAGAAAGAAAGAAAAAAAAAAAAAAAAACCAGGAAGACCAAAAACTAGGAAAGGAGAAAGACAACATAAAGGGAAGCAATGGACACAGTAGAACAAAATTTTTGGGGGGAAAAAAAAAAAAAAACAGACACACACGAGTAAAACAGATGAGGCAAGATAATAAATCCAGCATGAGGACGCGAGAGAAAAACATATATAGGTTGAAAGAGAAGAGAGAAACAAGTTAAGAAGGACCAAGGAAGCCAAAGGTAAAGGAAGAAGGCAGACAGAAAATAAAATGAAAACACCGACATTGAGAGAGAGAGAAAAGGGAGAGAGAAACGGGGGGGGGGGGGCTGGGGGGAGGAGAGAATGAGAACTGAAAGGAAGGCAAAGGTAAGAATACAAAAAAAAAAAAAGAAGAAGAAGAAGAAAGACAAAAACTAAGAAAAGAGAAAGACAACATAAAGGGAAGCAATGGAAACATTAGGGGAGAACACACACACACACACACACACACACACACACACACACACGCAGGTACAACGGCCAGACACACACCGATGAGGGAAGAAAATAAATCCAGAATGAGGACGCGAGAGAAAGGCCTATAAAGATTGAACGAGAAAAAACAACTCAAGAACAACCTAGGGGAAGGCAGAGAATGTAAGGATGAAGACTGTCAAATAAAGGTGGGAGTCACAAGTGAAATTCTAGGAGATGTAGGGGAGTGGGAGAAGGAGAGGAGACAGTGAAAAGGAGAAAGCGAAAGAAAGAAAGAGAGGAAAGCGGGAATCGGCGAGCAAAACAGAGAAAGAGAGAGAGAAACAGAGCCTAAAAGGAATGGAGAGATCCAAGAAGAAAGAACTAAGGCAACATCCCTGGGAAGGTAACAGATCCCCCCGCCTGGACGTGGCAGGAGCACCTAGAGAGGCGCGCACAGTGCAGTCCCGGCCCGGCGGAAGGACGGTTTCTGCCGCCGCGGCCCCCTCCCCCCTCCCCCCTCCCCCCACCGCCGGCACCGCCGCCACTGCTCAGCCAGCAAGCCAGAAGCCCGACTGTGCTTACTGCGCCTGCGCCAGACCGACTCTCTCCCTCCCTCCCTCCCTCCCTCCTCCTTCCTCGACCCCCCCAAACTCCACGCCGACCACCACCCCGAGGCCTCGCGAGACGCGAGACTTGTTCAGACGCGGGCGCCATCTTGGCTTCTGCCGTCAGCGCCATCTTGGCTTTCGCCTCTTGTCCGATCCGATACTGTGGCCACTAGATGGCGCGCAGACAGCACGAGTGGATTCTTGAAACACGCTGGGGTTTCTGGTTTGGAGTCAGTTGGGGTTGCGATGGGACGGGGAAGATGAAGGATGGGGGAGCAGGAAGAGCAAAGACAAGAGATCACAACGACAACACTGAGTCTCGAGCCCAGGGGTCAGTTCCAGATTCATCCCTTGGGCCACGTTTTTCCAAGCCCAGCTCTCCCGGGGAACCTCATCCAGTAATGAGAGAGAAAGAGAGAGAGAGAGAGAGAGAGAGAGAGAGAGAGAGAGAGAGAGAGAGAGAGAGAGAGAGAGAGACTGTCTCACAAAAATCAGAAACCCGGTTCAGTCCATCTCAATGTCCCCAACCACATTGGTACAGCAAAGATTTCCCTATACACACACAGCTACAACCCAGTCAGCGCCTCACCCCAAGTCCGTTCCCACAATATGTGCCAAGAGACCTTTCCTCCACCCTTGTCTCTCCTGGATGTCCCTCCCTAGGCGGTATTGTCACAAAGTGTGGAAGGGCTCTCTCCCTCCTGTGTCACAGCAGCTGAGGCCAAGCTAGGCCGAAGCCAGGAGCCAGGAACAAGATGAAATCGGTGTTCCCATACGGCAAGGCCAGTGTGTCTGCTGACAGGCTGTTGAGCGTGTGTGCGGTGCCACAATGCCAGTATCCCCCACTGTCTTGCTTTCACTTTCTGTTCTCTAGTTTTATTTTTATTTATTTATTTGGCCTTGAGGTTGACTTATTTTCATTGGGAAGGCAGATTTGCAGAGAGAAGGAGAGACAGACGGACAGAAAGATTTCCATCCGCCGGTGCACTCCCCAAATGGCCACAACCACGGCCGGAGCTGACTGGATCCGATCCGAATCCAGGCGCTGGGAGTTTCTTCCAGGCCTCCCACACAGGTGCAGGGTCCCGTACACTTGGACCACCCTCCGCTGTTTTCCCAGGGCACAAACAGGGAGCTAGATCAGAAGTGGAGCCACAGGGACATGAAAGTGGAGGAAAAGCCAGTGAAGCTATTCTGCAGCGCCCTTGCGTCTGCCTGTCCTTCCTGTGAGCTCTTGCAAGACCCAAGAAGTTCCTCAGGGACAGAAAGGATGTGCCATGGAAACAGGTTAGGGATGTGAAAGGAGAGAGAGGAAAAGAGGGGAGAGAGAGAGAGAGAGAGAGAGAGAGAGAGAGAGAGAGAGAGAGAGAGAGATTGAAATTGAGTTAGTGAGAATGTGACAACAATTCAGTCTTCTCTGTTCCCCATTTGCAGGTAAGGTCCAGATGAGGAAAAGGAGAAAGGGAGCAGCCAGGCTGGGATTGGGCCTCTTCACCTCTCTCTCTCTCTCTCTCTCTCTCTCTCTCTCTCTCTCTCTCTATCCCAGGAGGGGGCATCACACAGCTTTCTCTTTCCAATTTGTGAGCAGAAGTGGTTGCACGCTGAGTGGTTCCTGGCCAGGATCCAGAACATGGAGGGAGAAGTAGGTGTCAGGTAAGGCCACCTGTGAGGCCTTCACGTCGGCATAGTGGCCTTTCATTCCCAATCCACCAGAGAAATCCTCGGGCAGGAAGGGCACAGGCCAGCCCATATGTCCTCCTGCTCTGCCGTCCTCAAGTCCCCTTGACTTGTCCGCAGAGCCGACCGCACACAACACCCACAACTCAGGCACAGGTGCCCCAGTCTCTCCCTCAGAGCACCCTTTCCCTTCAGTTCCGCAGAATAAGAGATGGTGAGCTGACCCTCCAACTCTTCCGCCTCCACACCCCACCCACCCACCCACCCACGGTCCATCAAAGACAAGGGGTTGGTTGGTTGGTTAGTTGGTTGGTTGGGTCCGGCCGGCATGTTAGCCTAGTGACTAAATCCTAAAGAAAAGAAAGATAGATGTGAACGCAGAGAAGAGCTGCCTTCCAAAACACACATATAATTAGCCAGGCCGGGTTGGGGCGCAAGCCAGGCTGGATTGAACTGTGAACTGGCTAGCACCCCACAGTTCGCAGGAGGGCTGGGGATGGACCAGGCCAGGCTAGGTTGCCGTACCCCAGCCCAATGGCGATAGCTGGGACTGGTGGTGGGCCATCTCAGATTGTGCCACAGCACCCACTGGCGCACGCAAGAACCGGGGGTGGTGCGGTGGGGGTGGTGGAGAGGGAGCGTGAGAACCGGAATCAAGTTAGGGCGCTGCACCCAGTCAGGCAAAAAGAGAGCCAAAATGGCTGGGCGGGTGGGTGGGTGCGTTGCGGGCGGGCGGGCGGGCGGGCGGGCCAGCCGGATTAGGCCACAACACCCAGCTGTCAGCAAAGCGCCGGGACTGCCTGGGTGAAAAAATTACATCAGGCAGGCCGGCCGGACCGCATTAGCCCCCAGACGGTCCCAAGATCTGGGGCTGGGAGCCCGCCAGCCTGCTAGGGGAACGCCAGGCAGGCAGGCAGGCAGGCAGGCAGGCAGGCAGGCACTCCTCCTGTCAGCTAGGCCGTAGCTCCCGTCGGAGAGCACGTTAAGGCCTGCCTGAACTAAAACAGCAAGCTACCCATAGATCATCAGGCCGTATGTGCCAAACATACAAGGCCTGGGCCAGAGATGTCGACAGCGTGCATCTCCCCGGACCAAACAAGAAGACGAGGGGAAGGCAAGAGTTGTTGCTTGGGCCAGGCGTGTGCGGTTGCCTAGTGGCTCCATTTCTCGGCCTGTACGTGCCGAGATCCCATACGGGTGCCGGTTCGAGTCCCAGCTGCCCCACTTCCGTCCAGCTCCCTGCCTGTGGCCTGGAAAAGCGGTCGAGGATGGCACAAAGCCTTCGGTATCGGCAGCCGCCTGTGTGGCGGAGACCGACCGGGAAGAAGCTCCCGGCTCCTGGTTTTGGTTCTGCTCAGCCCCGACCACTTGGGGAGGGAACCAGCCAGCGGGCAGGAGATATTTCTTTCTGTCTCTCCTTCTCTCAGCAACACCCCTCCCAACCACACACACACACACACACACACACACACACACACACCCCTCCCAACCACACACACACACACACTCACACACACAGACACGCGCACGCGCGCACAGGGTCCTCCTGACTGGCGTGTGGCTGCCGGCTCCACCTCAGGATCCTTCACCGTCCAACAATAAGAACCAGATTGGGTTGAAGAACAGTCAGGAAACACCACTGTTCCTGCTAGGACAGGAGGTGGACTGAACAGGGCTGGCTCATGGACCCACTGGTATGCGTGAAGCCTGGCACTGGGAGAGTTTCTGATGGAGGAGCCTGGGCAACTCCTCTGGCAGGACACAGTCCCTGCAGGTAAGCGCAAGCAGCACAAATAGGAAACAGCCCAGAACAGGCTATGGAAATTATCCCACTGGTATACACATGGCATGGATTGGGGGCAAGACCAGGCTGAACCTGTTCACATCACCCGCTGGTGAGTCCGAGCGCCAGAACAGAGTGTGGGTCGAGCCAGGTTCGGTTGCGACACATACTAGTACACAATAAGGAATGCCAAGGTGAGGTGAGCCGTACCAGATGTGGTTGCAGCGCCCAAACAGCACATGTGATAGTCAGGGGGAGGAGGCAAAGCTGACAGGGGAATGTGGGCTCCCCTGCTGGACAACTACTTCCCGACTAGGCTGCAGCTCCAACCGGTCTGCGTGAGGACCGAATATGAAGCGGGCAGGATCGAACCGGACTACGACACCCGTCGGTTCACGAGGAAGACAGGCCTGGAAACAGAACGAACCCGGCAATCCCAACGACCAGCATGATCATAAGCCGATCGGTGTGACGGACGGTGTTGGACTGTGTACTAGCAGACTCGCGCAGGAATCAGGCCTGTGATCATCTCAGATGAAGTTTCTTTGGAGAGAGATCCCTCCAACTGAACTGCTGATCTTAGAACCCCAACCATGAAGAGACTGTCAGCCAGTGGATTCTGAATAGGGTTCATTGCGATTGGAACTGAGACATTGGCAGCAGTCTAGAACTGATGAAGTATCAGAACTGTATGAGCAGGAGCCTCAGAGCGTGCCTCCCGTTGGGGATCTGGGATGGGTGGGAGGTTGGGTGGGGCTTTTCCCTTTTTTTTTTTTTTTTTTTTTTTTCCCCTGACCCCAGATACAGGGTAAAATGATATTGATGTGGAAACAATGGTATTTCCCACTTTCACCCTGTAGCCCTTGACACTCTGTTCCCTAATCAACCAAGTAAGATTATTAAAAAATAATTTTTAAAAAAAGTATATCAGGTTTTACAATTTCATTAATTTTTATGAATGGGTAGTATTCTATAGTGTTTGTGTGCCACATTTTCTTTATTCTGTCACCCGCTGATGGGTATCTGTGTTGATCCCGTATCTGGCTATTGTGAATTGAGCTGTGATAGCTGTAAGGGTGCAAATAACTCTCTCATATGCATTTTCATTTGGATAAAATCATAGGGCTGCGACGCTGGTTCGTATGCAGACTTTTAGATACCATTTGTTTTTTATCCAATTGGGAAACATGAGATATTTTAATGAAATTATAACTGGATAAGAAATGAGTTTTATGAAGCATGGTGGCCACTTGGGGAGTGAACCAGCCAGCGGGCAGGAGATATTTCTTTCTGTCTCTCCTTCTCTCTATATATATATCTGAGTTTCAATAAAAATAAAATGGATGGATGGATGGATGGATGGATGGATGGATGGATGGAGGAATTGTTTTTTCTGAACAGGCACCGACTGTGAGATGTAAGTAAGGCTCTGGACTGCTGTGTCCTGGTCGCTCGGTCCAACGCCGATCCAAGCAGAGAACCGGGCCTGGCACGGGGCACAGGCCTAGTATATTCCTGCAACCCCTCCCACCGCCCCCCCACCCCCGCCCCGCGCACCTGCACAAGGACAGGTAAGGGGTTCCTGTCTGTGTTTTGAGTAATCGGTTCAGCTAGATCGTTCTATTGAGAGGGAGGGATGCTTGATGTTGAGCAGTTCTGCTTGTTTGAGTGACAGAAGTACACGCACAGGTTAATAACACGCGTTCACATAGTTAAGGTGATGGATGGAAGAGTGAATCAATAATGCCGATGGAAAGGCCACATCAGAAGGGAGCCGTTCCTGAGAACCACTCATGGTCTGCCCCATGCGAGTCAGAAAGCAGCGGCCAGATCCCACTTTGCACTTCCAGAGCGAGCGAAGGGGAGTGACCGACTGTGGCTGACCTTTGCCCCAGTCGGAGAGGCAGATCCTTTCACTGACAAACGCCTGAGGGCAGGTATGGCTCTGGGTGGAGCGGAGAGAAAGTGAAGCCTTTGGCAGACAACGGGACTTTGAACCAACCATTTGCATTTCAATGAAGGCAATGAATGAGGCCTCTTGGAATTGAATGAGAGGTTGCGTCCCTCAAGCCAGTGGCTTCCGAAACGAAGGCTGCTGCTTTCTTGGGGCACACCCCCCCCACACACACACACAGAGGCTCATTCTGACGAGGAGGCGGGGTGCGGGTGCCCTGCCTGCCCCATGCTTCTCCTTACATGTCCCTGGACCCTGGACCCTGGCTCTGGCTCTAGCTCTGGCCTGGGAAAGGAGATGTGGATTGGGGAGGTGACTTGCAAGACGTACACACAAGACCCACCCACCATCAGTGAAACACAGCTTCTCTCCCTCCTTCCTTCCCTGGGGCTTGTGGGGGAGGGGAGGGTGGTATCAGGCAGGGAGGCACTTTTTGTTTTGGCTTGGCTTTTCTCCTCCTGGGTGTCACTGGTGCACCCCAGCGTATTCCATCACCAAGCCACTTTCCGATGTGTTTCGCTTCCCTCACAGTGGTTCATTAGCCAGCACCCACTGATAGGAGAGGACTGCTTTTTACTTGACAGCATCCTAGTGCAGGGATCAAAGGGGTCAGAGAAAGTAGAGAGAGCAAAGGAAAAAGGAAAAAGTTGGGTTGTTCGGGACTCCTTAAAGAAGAATTCATGTTGTGCCACCCACGTGGCGAAGATTTGTCAAAGTCCCCCCCCATGCCCCTTTCCTCCTCCCCCCCCCCCCCCCCCCCCCGCTCAACCACCACCAAGCCATCACTCAGCAGGCTGGCTTCCAAGTAAATCAAATACATGCTTTAAGTGTTTGTTTTCTCTCACCTGACTCAGCACAATCGCACTCAGGGTTGCGGTGTAGCGACCAAATGTTGCCACCTGGTTGCCCAATTACTGCACCCTTAGGAATATTTAGTGGATTTCAACAACCTGGTGTTGAATGCCTTCTTTTTTTTTTTCTCTCTCTCCACTCCACTGAAGGCAAAATAAGATTTCCACCACCACCACCCCAACAGTGTGGAACATTGAAGTGGGCAGAAAACTAGTTACATTTTCCTTTAATGTGAACACCACATTTTAAGACTCTTGTATTTATTCATTTGCAAGTCAATCATGGGAGAGAGAGAGAGGAAGAGAGAGAGAGAGAGATTTGTGAGCAAGTTTGTTTGGAGCGGGGAAGGGGGGAGCGGGTGTGTCAGAGGAGATGGGAGGAAAGAAGAGAGAGGAAGAGAGAGGAGAGAGGAAGAGAGAGGGGCAAGGACGAGCAAAAGAGCGAGCTCTTTGAAGAGATTCTTCCACCCACAAGTTCCTTCCCTTTTCTCTTTGTCGCTGTGTCCTTCCAATAAGCAGACATAGATGACACAGGATGGTGAAAGCTAGAGAGCGAGCGAGCGAGCCAAAAATGTGGAAACCGCGGTTCCACCAGCACCGTGACAACATTGCCGGTTTTTCTTTGTTTAAAAAAAAAAAATGGAAAGAGAGAGAGAGAGAGAGGAATCTTCCACCACTTCACCAGTCAGTTCAGAACTTTTCCCCCCAAATGCAGGCCTAGAGAACTCAGAAGTTGGTGAACAGAAAGTATGGAATCCTGGTTCTCAGCGCTACACAACTCTGTTTAGGATACAAACAGGTTTTTCAACAGCTTTGGCCTCAAACCTGTGTGTGTGTGTGTGTGTGTGTGTGTGTGTGTGTGTGAGAGAGAGAGAGAGAGAGAGAGAGAGAGAGAGAGAGAGAGAGAGAGACTAAGCGTTTCTGACAAAACGTGCGCAGAACCTCAACAGCAACAACTAAACCCATATGCCTCGGAGCCCCATCCAGAGGTGTTTACATGGCATTTTGACAAGATATTGAGCCAAAGCTCAGAGAGAGAATTGAGGAGAAAATAAATAAATAAATAAATGGTGAAATCACGAATGTAAATTCGAATGATCTGTATTCCGGGAGTGAGTGAGTGAGTGGAATTTACCGACACCATGTCAGGATAGACAATGTGTCCGGACAGACAACGATGGAGAGTGGTGGTGGTGGTGGTGGTGGGGGGGAAGAGATGTCATTTCCAGTGTTTTCTAACCTAAGGGAAACTTGTAGGAAAAGTAGCATGCTCCGCACCACGGTCATGAGAGCCTTGTAGGCGCACGTGCTAAACTCCACACACATGATTTCCATCACCTTCGATTCAATGTGCACCTAGATCGAGGGGTTTCCCAGACACTAGAGCGCTCTTTGCAGACTCTGGGTTTGGTGGGCATGGTGGCACGACAGC
>NW_026699128.1:97500-110000 GCF_030435755.1 Ochotona princeps | reverse complement strand
GCGGCAGCCAGGCGCGGGGGAGATGGAGCAGAGGGACACGGCAGCGGCGGCGCCGAGGGGCACCGCACGCCCGAGAAAACCCTCTCCATCCGGGCCGGCCGACAGCGCCCCCCACACACAACGGGGTGCGGAGCCGATACGCCGAGCCGCCCACACAACCTCGCGACGCAAGACGGGCCTGAGGAACCGGCCGACCACAGCCTCAGGGAAAGTCCACTCACGGGGGCAGCCACACCGGGTCCGGGAAGACCACCGGCACTGCCAACCAGGAAGGAGGAGGAGGAGAGGAGGGAGGGAGGGCGGGCGGGCGGGAGGGCGGACAGCGGGACGCACCAGCCGCCCCCACCGACCGACCCCCGCCGGCCTCACCTACCTCAACCCCCGCACACGCGCCGAGGCTCCGACAAGCCGACCCGCGGCGCCACCACCGGCCACCGCCGCCTGACGGGGCGGGGGGCGAGACACACGGGAAGGGGCCCGAGCGCCTTCCCCGACGGCCGCAGCGGGACCCCGGGAGCGGAGAACGACAGGGTCACGGAGACCCAGGACCAGGGAGCGGACGAAGAGCGAGATGGAGACAAAGGAGGCGCGGCAGCAGGAGCCACCCGGCGAGCGAGCGAGGCCCAACAAGCGGTGACAAGCGGGAGCCGAGGGCCAGCGGACCCCCCCAAGCGCGAAGGGGCGCGGCGGAGGAGGGCCTCCTCCACACGGACGGCCGGCCGAACCGGATGGCGGCCAGACGACGCACCCGGCCCCCACACCACGCGGGATCTCACCGCCAGCGCTCTCCAAGCGCAAGGGCGGTCCCACATGGGGGAGGGGGAGGCAGCCAGGCACAAACCACACACAGCCGGGGACCACCGTGCGACTCAGCCACCCCTCACGCGCACACACCGCCGACGATGAGGGGAAACGCCAGCCCCCGCACACCGCAGGCCACACACGTCGCAGCCAACCGACCCCCGACCCCAAAGAGCGCTCAACGCCACACGCCAGCGACACGAGGCCGCAGCGGGCGGCGAGGGGGGTACCTATATGGGGGGGTGGCATCAGACCACGGGGGAGAGGCACCAGAAGCGCGACGGGGAGCCACGAGGGAACACCTCGGGCCAACGAAAGCCGGGTCCCTCCCGGAAAACAGACACGGGATGCCACCGCCCACACCCGGGCGGTCCCGTGACACGCCTGGGACACCGGAGCCCGCCTCCAGCGACCCCCACGCGTTCCCCGACGCGCGCCTGAGGCCCCCCCACCGGGGCCCCCAACGCGACGCCGCCAACGCCCACACGCCGGGCGCCTACCTGCTGCCGGATCCCGGCCTCCATCCGCCAACATCCGGGCCCCGGTCCCGAGGGCCGTAACCCCGCAGGAACGCTCCCAAGGCCGACGCGGCCGAGGGGAGACCCAACAGGCCCAAACCCGTGGCCCCACCGCACCACCCTCGCCGGCGGTGACCGGCCAGCGGGCCAACGGCAAGCCCAGGGCGGGAAGCGAGCAGAGCCACCCCACCACCAGGGCCACAGGGGCACAGCACGGGACAAAGCCACACACAACCCCAGGGCCCCAGGTGGCAAGCGGAAGGCCACACACCGGAGGCGACACACGCGCACCGCATGCGTGCGTGCGAGCGACCACAGGAGCCCCTCCGTCAGGCCCACAGTAGGCACCGGGACACACCCGGCCCGGCCCAGCGGGACCCTCCCCCGACCCAGAGGGGGGAGGCACGGGCCACGGCGAGGTAGAGGTGCGAGAGGCAGCGTCCGGCCCCCAGCGGAAGGGGGCCAGAAGAGCCCACGCGTAACCCCCACACACTCCCCGAGGGGAGGGCGGAGGGAACGAGCGACCATCGCCACCTAACGCACAACGAACCCGAGCCATCCGCGTCGTCAGCAGCGTGGCTACCGACACACACCAGGAGGGAAGGAACGGCGACAAGCGGGGGATACGGCACCCCATCACGTAAGGCACGTCCCTGTCGGATCGCTAGAGAAGGCTTTTCTCACCGAAGGTGGGCCGCACCCCACCAACCCCGAGCGCACCTCTCACCAGGCCGAGAGGGCCCTTCGAGGGAGCAACACCCAACCCGCGGGGCGAGCCCGAAGCCGGGCGGAGGGGTCTGCGGTAGAGGAAAGGAAGCCACCTGCCCCCACAGACGCGCAGGGGACACCAGCGGCCAAGCAAGGCCACAGGCGGCAGCAGCAGCGGCGGCGACGGGCCTGCGCTGCACCCACGCTGCCTCTTCCTTACCGCCTCGACCCCCCAGGGACTCCCACGCACCAAGCAGCACACGCCAGCGAGGCTGCGACGGCACACCCGGGAGAGAGCACACCGGGGCAGTGAAGGAGCGACGGCACCACTCGGTTCCAGGCGCCTGAGAGGCAAACGACCTGGACCGCTCCAGGAGCACCGCAGAGAGCTGAGCAGGGTCAGACTCTGCCAGACAAGCCCCGCACCACCACCGCGGGACGGGGCCCGCCCACACACCATGACACACCGACACGGCAGAGGGCGAAGGGTGTCCGCCACGTCCGAGGACCCCCGCCTGGACCCCCAACGCCAGCACCTTCAGGCGGCACAAGGCAGAGGGAGCGGAGATCGAGCCGGATTCCGCACCCCTGGCCTCTCCCACCACGCCGAGGCAGGGGAAAGAGGAACCAGGAGCCCGCAAGACAGAACGAGCAGCTCGGCAGCATTCACCATGAATGGCCGTCCCTCGTCTGTAAGCGGCTTAGGCCCGGCCCAGGAGAGCGCCACATCACCACATCGGTCAAGTCTCGGTCTAGGATTATGACATCACGCGAGGCACAGGGGGTCACGCCCAGCGAGGACAGCTGCCAGGGGGGGGTCCGTCGGCAGCCTCGCCAGCCCCTTGCCTCTTCAGCAGCGGTGGCCAACCCCAGCGGAGGAACGCCTGACACGCACACGCGGCATAAGGCCGACGACCACTGAGACTCAGTTCTGAGGGGGTTCTGTCAGCCACCACTACGCAGCGGGCCACCTGCGGCAGAAGACGGACACGGGTATAGGACCCAGCGCCCAGCCTCACCTCTGCCGCTCTCGGGGCAAATTCTAAGCCGGAGATGGTGGCACCGTCGCAGGGCTAAACCAGGATCGCACACCAAGCTCCCGCACGAACCCAGGCAGGGAGCTCGGCACCGGATGGGCAGGGGGAACGCAGTCCAGCGCCAGGCCGCCGGCAGCCCATCGCGCTCCCCCCTACCGCCCCAGACGCGAACCCAGGGGCCCAGCTCTTCCGGTGACAGTCACCAGGAGACAGCGTGTCAGCACCTACCTGCAGATCCAAAATGACAACTGCAGGTGTAGAAATGCCCTTCCAGGGGACAACAGGGACAACCTATGGGACACAGCCGCCCCTCAGATGGGGGCCCGGGTCACAAGTCCCCAAAAACACAGCCATCGCCCACAGGGCATGCTCCTGTGGCCACCTGGTCGACCCCAGGAGTTAGAGAAAAGCAAACAACTCTACAGCCCCACCAACGGCCCCGACCAGGTCCCCCTAGGGTGCGGGTGACAAGTGTCGGGCCGGCGGCCCAGGGCCTCAGCCCCGCCAACGGCCCCGGCCGGGTCCCCTAGTGCAGGCGACAAGTGTCGGGCCGGTGGCCGTGGCCTCGCAGCCCCGCCAACGGCCCCGACCAGGTCCCCCTAGGGTGCGGGTGACAAGTGTCGGGCCGGCGGCCCAGGGCCTCAGCCCCGCCAACGGCCCCAGCCGGGTCCCCTAGTGCAGGCGACAAGTGTTGGGCCGGCGGCCGTGGCCTCAAGCCCCGCCAACGGCCCCGGCCGGGTCCCCTAGTGCAGGCGACAAGTGTCTGGGCCGGTGGCCGTGGCCTCGCAGCCCCGCCAACGGCCCCAACCGGGTCCCCTTGTGCAGGCGACAAGCGTCTGGGCCGGCGGCCGTGGCCTCAAGCCCCACCAACGGTCCCGACCGGGTCCCCTAGTGCAGGCGACAAGTGTCGGGCCGGTGGCCGTGGCCTCGCAGCCCCGCCGACGGCCCCGATCGAGTCCCCTAGTGCACGGTGGCAGTGATAAAGGGTGTGCTGGTCGACCCCATGCACTCTAGCGGTACTCCAGCCCGGTTACAATCGGGAGCGAGCAGACACCTACCCACCCCCGCAGCTGCCTGCCTGCTCACTTGCAAGCCTCCAGGCTCAATCTCCGAACAGCACACGAGCCACCAAGGTCCCAGCAGGGCTGGGACTCTCCCGCCTGCAGCTTGGGGACTTTGTCACATCCTGTCCCGGGCTCTCCACCCACTTGCTCGCCCTTGCCGGCTCCAGAATGCTCTACAGCTACAGCACGGCTGCCACCAGGTGGAGTCAGACAGCCAGCACCAAGGGACAAAGGGACAGCACGCTGGATGCACGCAGCCAGGCAATGAAGCCGAGATAGGCAGGGAAATGTGTGTCACTGCCGCCCTCCCTCCCTCCCCTCGCAGGGGGTGCTGGCTGGTCCCGGCCGCCAGGTCGGTTGCTTTGCCTTGCCTCTCATTTAGAACCAAACTGTGTCGTGACCGTCACTGGTGAAATGTTAACATTCGGTGTTGATGCATGGAACACCAGGTCGCGTGGCTTGGGGAGAATCGAGTTGTAGTAGTGAGTGACCACGCATCTACTGTGACAGGATACATCTGACCTATCAGTACAGTCTTGGGGGAAGGGTGGATAGACTTGGTCACACACAGGTAAAGGAAAACGGCAGACAGAAAATAAAATGAAAACACCGACATTGAGAGAGAAAAGGGAGAGAGAAACGGGGGGGGGGGGGAGAGAGAGAGAATGAGAACTGAAAGGAAGGCAAAACTAAGAAAGAAAGAAAAAAAAAAAAAAAAAACCAGGAAGACCAAAAACTAGGAAAGGAGAAAGACAACATAAAGGGAAGCAATGGACACAGTAGAACAAAATTTTTGGGGGGAAAAAAAAAAAAAAACAGACACACACGAGTAAAACAGATGAGGCAAGATAATAAATCCAGCATGAGGACGCGAGAGAAAAACATATATAGGTTGAAAGAGAAGAGAGAAACAAGTTAAGAAGGACCAAGGAAGCCAAAGGTAAAGGAAGAAGGCAGACAGAAAATAAAATGAAAACACCGACATTGAGAGAGAGAGAAAAGGGAGAGAGAAACGGGGGGGGGGGGGCTGGGGGGAGGAGAGAATGAGAACTGAAAGGAAGGCAAAGGTAAGAATACAAAAAAAAAAAAAGAAGAAGAAGAAGAAAGACAAAAACTAAGAAAAGAGAAAGACAACATAAAGGGAAGCAATGGAAACATTAGGGGAGAACACACACACACACACACACACACACACACACACACACACGCAGGTACAACGGCCAGACACACACCGATGAGGGAAGAAAATAAATCCAGAATGAGGACGCGAGAGAAAGGCCTATAAAGATTGAACGAGAAAAAACAACTCAAGAACAACCTAGGGGAAGGCAGAGAATGTAAGGATGAAGACTGTCAAATAAAGGTGGGAGTCACAAGTGAAATTCTAGGAGATGTAGGGGAGTGGGAGAAGGAGAGGAGACAGTGAAAAGGAGAAAGCGAAAGAAAGAAAGAGAGGAAAGCGGGAATCGGCG
Source organism: Ochotona princeps (assembly GCF_030435755.1). NCBI lineage: Eukaryota > Metazoa > Chordata > Mammalia > Lagomorpha > Ochotonidae > Ochotona > Ochotona princeps. The sequence goes on along the minus strand of NW_026699128.1, from coordinate 104,400 downwards.
AGCAAAACAGAGAAAGAGAGAGAGAAACAGAGCCTAAAAGGAATGGAGAGATCCAAGAAGAAAGAACTAAGGCAACATCCCTGGGAAGGTAACAGATCCCCCCGCCTGGACGTGGCAGGAGCACCTAGAGAGGCGCGCACAGTGCAGTCCCGGCCCGGCGGAAGGACGGTTTCTGCCGCCGCGGCCCCCTCCCCCCTCCCCCCTCCCCCCACCGCCGGCACCGCCGCCACTGCTCAGCCAGCAAGCCAGAAGCCCGACTGTGCTTACTGCGCCTGCGCCAGACCGACTCTCTCCCTCCCTCCCTCCCTCCCTCCCTCCTCCTTCCTCGACCCCCCCAAACTCCACGCCGACCACCACCCCGAGGCCTCGCGAGACGCGAGACTTGTTCAGACGCGGGCGCCATCTTGGCTTCTGCCGTCAGCGCCATCTTGGCTTTCGCCTCTTGTCCGATCCGATACTGTGGCCACTAGATGGCGCGCAGACAGCACGAGTGGATTCTTGAAACACGCTGGGGTTTCTGGTTTGGAGTCAGTTGGGGTTGCGATGGGACGGGGAAGATGAAGGATGGGGGAGCAGGAAGAGCAAAGACAAGAGATCACAACGACAACACTGAGTCTCGAGCCCAGGGGTCAGTTCCAGATTCATCCCTTGGGCCACGTTTTTCCAAGCCCAGCTCTCCCGGGGAACCTCATCCAGTAATGAGAGAGAAAGAGAGAGAGAGAGAGAGAGAGAGAGAGAGAGAGAGAGAGAGAGAGAGAGAGAGAGAGAAAGACTGTCTCACAAAAATCAGAAACCCGGTTCAGTCCATCTCAATGTCCCCAACCACATTGGTACAGCAAAGATTTCCCTATACACACACAGCTACAACCCAGTCAGCGCCTCACCCCAAGTCCGTTCCCACAATATGTGCCAAGAGACCTTTCCTCCACCCTTGTCTCTCCTGGATGTCCCTCCCTAGGCGGTATTGTCACAAAGTGTGGAAGGGCTCTCTCCCTCCTGTGTCACAGCAGCTGAGGCCAAGCTAGGCCGAAGCCAGGAGCCAGGAACAAGATGAAATCGGTGTTCCCATACGGCAAGGCCAGTGTGTCTGCTGACAGGCTGTTGAGCGTGTGTGCGGTGCCACAATGCCAGTATCCCCCACTGTCTTGCTTTCACTTTCTGTTCTCTAGTTTTATTTTTATTTATTTATTTGGCCTTGAGGTTGACTTATTTTCATTGGGAAGGCAGATTTGCAGAGAGAAGGAGAGACAGACGGACAGAAAGATTTCCATCCGCCGGTGCACTCCCCAAATGGCCACAACCACGGCCGGAGCTGACTGGATCCGATCCGAATCCAGGCGCTGGGAGTTTCTTCCAGGCCTCCCACACAGGTGCAGGGTCCCGTACACTTGGACCACCCTCCGCTGTTTTCCCAGGGCACAAACAGGGAGCTAGATCAGAAGTGGAGCCACAGGGACATGAAAGTGGAGGAAAAGCCAGTGAAGCTATTCTGCAGCGCCCTTGCGTCTGCCTGTCCTTCCTGTGAGCTCTTGCAAGACCCAAGAAGTTCCTCAGGGACAGAAAGGATGTGCCATGGAAACAGGTTAGGGATGTGAAAGGAGAGAGAGGAAAAGAGGGGGAGAGAGAGAGAGAGAGAGAGAGAGAGAGAGAGAGAGAGAGAGAGAGAGATTGAAATTGAGTTAGTGAGAATGTGACAACAATTCAGTCTTCTCTGTTCCCCATTTGCAGGTAAGGTCCAGATGAGGAAAAGGAGAAAGGGAGCAGCCAGGCTGGGATTGGGCCTCTTCACCTCTCTCTCTCTCTCTCTCTCTCTCTCTCTCTCTCTCTCTCTCTATCCCAGGAGGGGGCATCACACAGCTTTCTCTTTCCAATTTGTGAGCAGAAGTGGTTGCACGCTGAGTGGTTCCTGGCCAGGATCCAGAACATGGAGGGAGAAGTAGGTGTCAGGTAAGGCCACCTGTGAGGCCTTCACGTCGGCATAGTGGCCTTTCATTCCCAATCCACCAGAGAAATCCTCGGGCAGGAAGGGCACAGGCCAGCCCATATGTCCTCCTGCTCTGCCGTCCTCAAGTCTCCCCTTGACTTGTCCGCAGAGCCGACCGCACACAACACCCACAACTCAGGCACAGGTGCCCCAGTCTCTCCCTCAGAGCACCCTTTCCCTTCAGTTCCGCAGAATAAGAGATGGTGAGCTGACCCTCCAACTCTTCCGCCTCCACACCCCACCCACCCACCCACCCACGGTCCATCAAAGACAAGGGGTTGGTTGGTTGGTTAGTTGGTTGGTTGGGTCCGGCCGGCATGTTAGCCTAGTGACTAAATCCTAAAGAAAAGAAAGATAGATGTGAACGCAGAGAAGAGCTGCCTTCCAAAACACACATATAATTAGCCAGGCCGGGTTGGGGCGCAAGCCAGGCTGGATTGAACTGTGAACTGGCTAGCACCCCACAGTTCGCAGGAGGGCTGGGGATGGACCAGGCCAGGCTAGGTTGCCGTACCCCAGCCCAATGGCGATAGCTGGGACTGGTGGTGGGCCATCTCAGATTGTGCCACAGCACCCACTGGCGCACGCAAGAACCGGGGGTGGTGCGGTGGGGGTGGTGGAGAGGGAGCGTGAGAACCGGAATCAAGTTAGGGCGCTGCACCCAGTCAGGCAAAAAGAGAGCCAAAATGGCTGGGCGGGTGGGTGGGTGCGTTGCGGGCGGGCGGGCGGGCGGGCGGGCCAGCCGGATTAGGCCACAACACCCAGCTGTCAGCAAAGCGCCGGGACTGCCTGGGTGAAAAAATTACATCAGGCAGGCCGGCCGGACCGCATTAGCCCCCAGACGGTCCCAAGATCTGGGGCTGGGAGCCCGCCAGCCTGCTAGGGGAACGCCAGGCAGGCAGGCAGGCAGGCAGGCAGGCAGGCAGGCACTCCTCCTGTCAGCTAGGCCGTAGCTCCCGTCGGAGAGCACGTTAAGGCCTGCCTGAACTAAAACAGCAAGCTACCCATAGATCATCAGGCCGTATGTGCCAAACATACAAGGCCTGGGCCAGAGATGTCGACAGCGTGCATCTCCCCGGACCAAACAAGAAGACGAGGGGAAGGCAAGAGTTGTTGCTTGGGCCAGGCGTGTGCGGTTGCCTAGTGGCTCCATTTCTCGGCCTGTACGTGCCGAGATCCCATACGGGTGCCGGTTCGAGTCCCAGCTGCCCCACTTCCGTCCAGCTCCCTGCCTGTGGCCTGGAAAAGCGGTCGAGGATGGCACAAAGCCTTCGGTATCGGCAGCCGCCTGTGTGGCGGAGACCGACCGGGAAGAAGCTCCCGGCTCCTGGTTTTGGTTCTGCTCAGCCCCGACCACTTGGGGAGGGAACCAGCCAGCGGGCAGGAGATATTTCTTTCTGTCTCTCCTTCTCTCAGCAACACCCCTCCCAACCACACACACACACACACACACACACACACACACACCCCTCCCAACCACACACACACACACACTCACACACACAGACACGCGCACGCGCGCACAGGGTCCTCCTGACTGGCGTGTGGCTGCCGGCTCCACCTCAGGATCCTTCACCGTCCAACAATAAGAACCAGATTGGGTTGAAGAACAGTCAGGAAACACCACTGTTCCTGCTAGGACAGGAGGTGGACTGAACAGGGCTGGCTCATGGACCCACTGGTATGCGTGAAGCCTGGCACTGGGAGAGTTTCTGATGGAGGAGCCTGGGCAACTCCTCTGGCAGGACACAGTCCCTGCAGGTAAGCGCAAGCAGCACAAATAGGAAACAGCCCAGAACAGGCTATGGAAATTATCCCACTGGTATACACATGGCATGGATTGGGGGCAAGACCAGGCTGAACCTGTTCACATCACCCGCTGGTGAGTCCGAGCGCCAGAACAGAGTGTGGGTCGAGCCAGGTTCGGTTGCGACACATACTAGTACACAATAAGGAATGCCAAGGTGAGGTGAGCCGTACCAGATGTGGTTGCAGCGCCCAAACAGCACATGTGATAGTCAGGGGGAGGAGGCAAAGCTGACAGGGGAATGTGGGCTCCCCTGCTGGACAACTACTTCCCGACTAGGCTGCAGCTCCAACCGGTCTGCGTGAGGACCGAATATGAAGCGGGCAGGATCGAACCGGACTACGACACCCGTCGGTTCACGAGGAAGACAGGCCTGGAAACAGAACGAACCCGGCAATCCCAACGACCAGCATGATCATAAGCCGATCGGTGTGACGGACGGTGTTGGACTGTGTACTAGCAGACTCGCGCAGGAATCAGGCCTGTGATCATCTCAGATGAAGTTTCTTTGGAGAGAGATCCCTCCAACTGAACTGCTGATCTTAGAACCCCAACCATGAAGAGACTGTCAGCCAGTGGATTCTGAATAGGGTTCATTGCGATTGGAACTGAGACATTGGCAGCAGTCTAGAACTGATGAAGTATCAGAACTGTATGAGCAGGAGCCTCAGAGCGTGCCTCCCGTTGGGGATCTGGGATGGGTGGGAGGTTGGGTGGGGCTTTTCCCTTTTTTTTTTTTTTTTTTTTTTTTCCCCTGACCCCAGATACAGGGTAAAATGATATTGATGTGGAAACAATGGTATTTCCCACTTTCACCCTGTAGCCCTTGACACTCTGTTCCCTAATCAACCAAGTAAGATTATTAAAAAATAATTTTTAAAAAAAGTATATCAGGTTTTACAATTTCATTAATTTTTATGAATGGGTAGTATTCTATAGTGTTTGTGTGCCACATTTTCTTTATTCTGTCACCCGCTGATGGGTATCTGTGTTGATCCCGTATCTGGCTATTGTGAATTGAGCTGTGATAGCTGTAAGGGTGCAAATAACTCTCTCATATGCATTTTCATTTGGATAAAATCATAGGGCTGCGACGCTGGTTCGTATGCAGACTTTTAGATACCATTTGTTTTTTATCCAATTGGGAAACATGAGATATTTTAATGAAATTATAACTGGATAAGAAATGAGTTTTATGAAGCATGGTGGCCACTTGGGGAGTGAACCAGCCAGCGGGCAGGAGATATTTCTTTCTGTCTCTCCTTCTCTCTATATATATATCTGAGTTTCAATAAAAATAAAATGGATGGATGGATGGATGGATGGATGGATGGATGGAGGAATTGTTTTTTCTGAACAGGCACCGACTGTGAGATGTAAGTAAGGCTCTGGACTGCTGTGTCCTGGTCGCTCGGTCCAACGCCGATCCAAGCAGAGAACCGGGCCTGGCACGGGGCACAGGCCTAGTATATTCCTGCAACCCCTCCCACCGCCCCCCCACCCCCGCCCCGCGCACCTGCACAAGGACAGGTAAGGGGTTCCTGTCTGTGTTTTGAGTAATCGGTTCAGCTAGATCGTTCTATTGAGAGGGAGGGATGCTTGATGTTGAGCAGTTCTGCTTGTTTGAGTGACAGAAGTACACGCACAGGTTAATAACACGCGTTCACATAGTTAAGGTGATGGATGGAAGAGTGAATCAATAATGCCGATGGAAAGGCCACATCAGAAGGGAGCCGTTCCTGAGAACCACTCATGGTCTGCCCCATGCGAGTCAGAAAGCAGCGGCCAGATCCCACTTTGCACTTCCAGAGCGAGCGAAGGGGAGTGACCGACTGTGGCTGACCTTTGCCCCAGTCGGAGAGGCAGATCCTTTCACTGACAAACGCCTGAGGGCAGGTATGGCTCTGGGTGGAGCGGAGAGAAAGTGAAGCCTTTGGCAGACAACGGGACTTTGAACCAACCATTTGCATTTCAATGAAGGCAATGAATGAGGCCTCTTGGAATTGAATGAGAGGTTGCGTCCCTCAAGCCAGTGGCTTCCGAAACGAAGGCTGCTGCTTTCTTGGGGCACACCCCCCCCACACACACACACAGAGGCTCATTCTGACGAGGAGGCGGGGTGCGGGTGCCCTGCCTGCCCCATGCTTCTCCTTACATGTCCCTGGACCCTGGACCCTGGCTCTGGCTCTAGCTCTGGCCTGGGAAAGGAGATGTGGATTGGGGAGGTGACTTGCAAGACGTACACACAAGACCCACCCACCATCAGTGAAACACAGCTTCTCTCCCTCCTTCCTTCCCTGGGGCTTGTGGGGGAGGGGAGGGTGGTATCAGGCAGGGAGGCACTTTTTGTTTTGGCTTGGCTTTTCTCCTCCTGGGTGTCACTGGTGCACCCCAGCGTATTCCATCACCAAGCCACTTTCCGATGTGTTTCGCTTCCCTCACAGTGGTTCATTAGCCAGCACCCACTGATAGGAGAGGACTGCTTTTTACTTGACAGCATCCTAGTGCAGGGATCAAAGGGGTCAGAGAAAGTAGAGAGAGCAAAGGAAAAAGGAAAAAGTTGGGTTGTTCGGGACTCCTTAAAGAAGAATTCATGTTGTGCCACCCACGTGTGCGAAGATTTGTCAAAGTCCCCCCCCATGCCCCTTTCCTCCTCCCCCCCCCCCCCCCCCCCCGCTCAACCACCACCAAGCCATCACTCAGCAGGCTGGCTTCCAAGTAAATCAAATACATGCTTTAAGTGTTTGTTTTCTCTCACCTGACTCAGCACAATCGCACTCAGGGTTGCGGTGTAGCGACCAAATGTTGCCACCTGGTTGCCCAATTACTGCACCCTTAGGAATATTTAGTGGATTTCAACAACCTGGTGTTGAATGCCTTCTTTTTTTTTTTCTCTCTCTCCACTCCACTGAAGGCAAAATAAGATTTCCACCACCACCACCCCAACAGTGTGGAACATTGAAGTGGGCAGAAAACTAGTTACATTTTCCTTTAATGTGAACACCACATTTTAAGACTCTTGTATTTATTCATTTGCAAGTCAATCATGGGAGAGAGAGAGAGGAAGAGAGAGAGAGAGAGATTTGTGAGCAAGTTTGTTTGGAGCGGG
>NW_026699128.1:70000-80000 GCF_030435755.1 Ochotona princeps | reverse complement strand
CGGCGGTGACCGGCCAGCGGGCCAACGGCAAGCCCAGGGCGGGAAGCGAGCAGAGCCACCCCACCACCAGGGCCACAGGGGCACAGCACGGGACAAAGCCACACACAACCCCAGGGCCCCAGGTGGCAAGCGGAAGGCCACACACCGGAGGCGACACACGCGCACCGCATGCGTGCGTGCGAGCGACCACAGGAGCCCCTCCGTCAGGCCCACAGTAGGCACCGGGACACACCCGGCCCGGCCCAGCGGGACCCTCCCCCGACCCAGAGGGGGGAGGCACGGGCCACGGCGAGGTAGAGGTGCGAGAGGCAGCGTCCGGCCCCCAGCGGAAGGGGGCCAGAAGAGCCCACGCGTAACCCCCACACACTCCCCGAGGGGAGGGCGGAGGGAACGAGCGACCATCGCCACCTAACGCACAACGAACCCGAGCCATCCGCGTCGTCAGCAGCGTGGCTACCGACACACACCAGGAGGGAAGGAACGGCGACAAGCGGGGGATACGGCACCCCATCACGTAAGGCACGTCCCTGTCGGATCGCTAGAGAAGGCTTTTCTCACCGAAGGTGGGCCGCACCCCACCAACCCCGAGCGCACCTCTCACCAGGCCGAGAGGGCCCTTCGAGGGAGCAACACCCAACCCGCGGGGCGAGCCCGAAGCCGGGCGGAGGGGTCTGCGGTAGAGGAAAGGAAGCCACCTGCCCCCACAGACGCGCAGGGGACACCAGCGGCCAAGCAAGGCCACAGGCGGCAGCAGCAGCGGCGGCGACGGGCCTGCGCTGCACCCACGCTGCCTCTTCCTTACCGCCTCGACCCCCCAGGGACTCCCACGCACCAAGCAGCACACGCCAGCGAGGCTGCGACGGCACACCCGGGAGAGAGCACACCGGGGCAGTGAAGGAGCGACGGCACCACTCGGTTCCAGGCGCCTGAGAGGCAAACGACCTGGACCGCTCCAGGAGCACCGCAGAGAGCTGAGCAGGGTCAGACTCTGCCAGACAAGCCCCGCACCACCACCGCGGGACGGGGCCCGCCCACACACCATGACACACTGACACGGCAGAGGGCGAAGGGTGTCCGCCACGTCCGAGGACCCCCGCCTGGACCCCCAACGCCAGCACCTTCAGGCGGCACAAGGCAGAGGGAGCGGAGATCGAGCCGGATTCCGCACCCCTGGCCTCTCCCACCACGCCGAGGCAGGGGAAAGAGGAACCAGGAGCCCGCAAGACAGAACGAGCAGCTCGGCAGCATTCGCCATGAATGGCCGTCCCTCGTCTGTAAGCGGCTTAGGCCCGGCCCAGGAGAGCGCCACATCACCACATCGGTCAAGTCTCGGTCTAGGATTATGACATCACGCGAGGCACAGGGGGTCACGCCCAGCGAGGACAGCTGCCAGGGGGGGGTCCGTCGGCAGCCTCGCCAGCCCCTTGCCTCTTCAGCAGCGGTGGCCAACCCCAGCGGAGGAACGCCTGACACGCACACGCGGCATAAGGCCGACGACCACTGAGACTCAGTTCTGAGGGGGTTCTGTCAGCCACCACTACGCAGCGGGCCACCTGCGGCAGAAGACGGACACGGGTATAGGACCCAGCGCCCAGCCTCACCTCTGCCGCTCTCGGGGCAAATTCTAAGCCGGAGATGGTGGCACCGTCGCAGGGCTAAACCAGGATCGCACACCAAGCTCCCGCACGAACCCAGGCAGGGAGCTCGGCACCGGATGGGCAGGGGGAACGCAGTCCAGCGCCAGGCCGCCGGCAGCCCATCGCGCTCCCCCCTACCGCCCCAGACGCGAACCCAGGGGCCCAGCTCTTCCGGTGACAGTCACCAGGAGACAGCGTGTCAGCACCTACCTGCAGATCCAAAATGACAACTGCAGGTGTAGAAATGCCCTTCCAGGGGACAACAGGGACAACCTATGGGACACAGCCGCCCCTCAGATGGGGGCCCGGGTCACAAGTCCCCAAAAACACAGCCATCGCCCACAGGGCATGCTCCTGTGGCCACCTGGTCGACCCCAGGAGTTAGAGAAAAGCAAACAACTCTACAGCCCCACCAACGGCCCCGACCAGGTCCCCCTAGGGTGCGGGTGACAAGTGTCGGGCCGGCGGCCCAGGGCCTCAGCCCCGCCAACGGCCCCGGCCGGGTCCCCTAGTGCAGGCGACAAGTGTCGGGCCGGTGGCCGTGGCCTCGCAGCCCCGCCAACGGCCCCGACCAGGTCCCCCTAGGGTGCGGGTGACAAGTGTCGGGCCGGCGGCCCAGGGCCTCAGCCCCGCCAACGGCCCCAGCCGGGTCCCCTAGTGCAGGCGACAAGTGTTGGGCCGGCGGCCGTGGCCTCAAGCCCCGCCAACGGCCCCGGCCGGGTCCCCTAGTGCAGGCGACAAGTGTCTGGGCCGGTGGCCGTGGCCTCGCAGCCCCGCCAACGGCCCCAACCGGGTCCCCTTGTGCAGGCGACAAGCGTCTGGGCCGGCGGCCGTGGCCTCAAGCCCCACCAACGGTCCCGACCGGGTCCCCTAGTGCAGGCGACAAGTGTCGGGCCGGTGGCCGTGGCCTCGCAGCCCCGCCGACGGCCCCGATCGAGTCCCCTAGTGCACGGTGGCAGTGATAAAGGGTGTGCTGGTCGACCCCATGCACTCTAGCGGTACTCCAGCCCGGTTACAATCGGGAGCGAGCAGACACCTACCCACCCCCGCAGCTGCCTGCCTGCTCACTTGCAAGCCTCCAGGCTCAATCTCCGAACAGCACACGAGCCACCAAGGTCCCAGCAGGGCTGGGACTCTCCCGCCTGCAGCTTGGGGACTTTGTCACATCCTGTCCCGGGCTCTCCACCCACTTGCTCGCCCTTGCCGGCTCCAGAATGCTCTACAGCTACAGCACGGCTGCCACCAGGTGGAGTCAGACAGCCAGCACCAAGGGACAAAGGGACAGCACGCTGGATGCACGCAGCCAGGCAATGAAGCCGAGATAGGCAGGGAAATGTGTGTCACTGCCGCCCTCCCTCCCTCCCCTCGCAGGGGGTGCTGGCTGGTCCCGGCCGCCAGGTCGGTTGCTTTGCCTTGCCTCTCATTTAGAACCAAACTGTGTCGTGACCGTCACTGGTGAAATGTTAACATTCGGTGTTGATGCATGGAACACCAGGTCGCGTGGCTTGGGGAGAATCGAGTTGTAGTAGTGAGTGACCACGCATCTACTGTGACAGGATACATCTGACCTATCAGTACAGTCTTGGGGGAAGGGTGGATAGACTTGGTCACACACAGGTAAAGGAAAACGGCAGACAGAAAATAAAATGAAAACACCGACATTGAGAGAGAAAAGGGAGAGAGAAACGGGGGGGGGGGGGAGAGAGAGAGAATGAGAACTGAAAGGAAGGCAAAACTAAGAAAGAAAGAAAAAAAAAAAAAAAAACCAGGAAGACCAAAAACTAGGAAAGGAGAAAGACAACATAAAGGGAAGCAATGGACACAGTAGAACAAAATTTTTGGGGGGAAAAAAAAAAAAAAACAGACACACACGAGTAAAACAGATGAGGCAAGATAATAAATCCAGCATGAGGACGCGAGAGAAAAACATATATAGGTTGAAAGAGAAGAGAGAAACAAGTTAAGAAGGACCAAGGAAGCCAAAGGTAAAGGAAGAAGGCAGACAGAAAATAAAATGAAAACACCGACATTGAGAGAGAGAGAAAAGGGAGAGAGAAACGGGGGGGGGGGGGCTGGGGGGAGGAGAGAATGAGAACTGAAAGGAAGGCAAAGGTAAGAATACAAAAAAAAAAAAAGAAGAAGAAGAAGAAAGACAAAAACTAAGAAAAGAGAAAGACAACATAAAGGGAAGCAATGGAAACATTAGGGGAGAACACACACACACACACACACACACACACACACACACACACGCAGGTACAACGGCCAGACACACACCGATGAGGGAAGAAAATAAATCCAGAATGAGGACGCGAGAGAAAGGCCTATAAAGATTGAACGAGAAAAAACAACTCAAGAACAACCTAGGGGAAGGCAGAGAATGTAAGGATGAAGACTGTCAAATAAAGGTGGGAGTCACAAGTGAAATTCTAGGAGATGTAGGGGAGTGGGAGAAGGAGAGGAGACAGTGAAAAGGAGAAAGCGAAAGAAAGAAAGAGAGGAAAGCGGGAATCGGCGAGCAAAACAGAGAAAGAGAGAGAGAAACAGAGCCTAAAAGGAATGGAGAGATCCAAGAAGAAAGAACTAAGGCAACATCCCTGGGAAGGTAACAGATCCCCCCGCCTGGACGTGGCAGGAGCACCTAGAGAGGCGCGCACAGTGCAGTCCCGGCCCGGCGGAAGGACGGTTTCTGCCGCCGCGGCCCCCTCCCCCCTCCCCCCTCCCCCCACCGCCGGCACCGCCGCCACTGCTCAGCCAGCAAGCCAGAAGCCCGACTGTGCTTACTGCGCCTGCGCCAGACCGACTCTCTCCCTCCCTCCCTCCCTCCCTCCTCCTTCCTCGACCCCCCCAAACTCCACGCCGACCACCACCCCGAGGCCTCGCGAGACGCGAGACTTGTTCAGACGCGGGCGCCATCTTGGCTTCTGCCGTCAGCGCCATCTTGGCTTTCGCCTCTTGTCCGATCCGATACTGTGGCCACTAGATGGCGCGCAGACAGCACGAGTGGATTCTTGAAACACGCTGGGGTTTCTGGTTTGGAGTCAGTTGGGGTTGCGATGGGACGGGGAAGATGAAGGATGGGGGAGCAGGAAGAGCAAAGACAAGAGATCACAACGACAACACTGAGTCTCGAGCCCAGGGGTCAGTTCCAGATTCATCCCTTGGGCCACGTTTTTCCAAGCCCAGCTCTCCCGGGGAACCTCATCCAGTAATGAGAGAGAGAGAGAGAGAGAGAGAGAGAGAGAGAGAGAGAGAGAGAGAGAGAGAGAGAGAGAGAGAGAAAGACTGTCTCACAAAAATCAGAAACCCGGTTCAGTCCATCTCAATGTCCCCAACCACATTGGTACAGCAAAGATTTCCCTATACACACACAGCTACAACCCAGTCAGCGCCTCACCCCAAGTCCGTTCCCACAATATGTGCCAAGAGACCTTTCCTCCACCCTTGTCTCTCCTGGATGTCCCTCCCTAGGCGGTATTGTCACAAAGTGTGGAAGGGCTCTCTCCCTCCTGTGTCACAGCAGCTGAGGCCAAGCTAGGCCGAAGCCAGGAGCCAGGAACAAGATGAAATCGGTGTTCCCATACGGCAAGGCCAGTGTGTCTGCTGACAGGCTGTTGAGCGTGTGTGCGGTGCCACAATGCCAGTATCCCCCACTGTCTTGCTTTCACTTTCTGTTCTCTAGTTTTATTTTTATTTATTTATTTGGCCTTGAGGTTGACTTATTTTCATTGGGAAGGCAGATTTGCAGAGAGAAGGAGAGACAGACGGACAGAAAGATTTCCATCCGCCGGTGCACTCCCCAAATGGCCACAACCACGGCCGGAGCTGACTGGATCCGATCCGAATCCAGGCGCTGGGAGTTTCTTCCAGGCCTCCCACACAGGTGCAGGGTCCCGTACACTTGGACCACCCTCCGCTGTTTTCCCAGGGCACAAACAGGGAGCTAGATCAGAAGTGGAGCCACAGGGACATGAAAGTGGAGGAAAAGCCAGTGAAGCTATTCTGCAGCGCCCTTGCGTCTGCCTGTCCTTCCTGTGAGCTCTTGCAAGACCCAAGAAGTTCCTCAGGGACAGAAAGGATGTGCCATGGAAACAGGTTAGGGATGTGAAAGGAGAGAGAGGAAAAGAGGGAGAGAGAGAGAGAGAGAGAGAGAGAGAGAGAGAGAGAGAGAGAGAGAGAGATTGAAATTGAGTTAGTGAGAATGTGACAACAATTCAGTCTTCTCTGTTCCCCATTTGCAGGTAAGGTCCAGATGAGGAAAAGGAGAAAGGGAGCAGCCAGGCTGGGATTGGGCCTCTTCACCTCTCTCTCTCTCTCTCTCTCTCTCTCTCTCTCTCTCTCTCTCTATCCCAGGAGGGGGCATCACACAGCTTTCTCTTTCCAATTTGTGAGCAGAAGTGGTTGCACGCTGAGTGGTTCCTGGCCAGGATCCAGAACATGGAGGGAGAAGTAGGTGTCAGGTAAGGCCACCTGTGAGGCCTTCACGTCGGCATAGTGGCCTTTCATTCCCAATCCACCAGAGAAATCCTCGGGCAGGAAGGGCACAGGCCAGCCCATATGTCCTCCTGCTCTGCCGTCCTCAAGTCCCCTTGACTTGTCCGCAGAGCCGACCGCACACAACACCCACAACTCAGGCACAGGTGCCCCAGTCTCTCCCTCAGAGCACCCTTTCCCTTCAGTTCCGCAGAATAAGAGATGGTGAGCTGACCCTCCAACTCTTCCGCCTCCACACCCCACCCACCCACCCACCCACGGTCCATCAAAGACAAGGGGTTGGTTGGTTGGTTAGTTGGTTGGTTGGGTCCGGCCGGCATGTTAGCCTAGTGACTAAATCCTAAAGAAAAGAAAGATAGATGTGAACGCAGAGAAGAGCTGCCTTCCAAAACACACATATAATTAGCCAGGCCGGGTTGGGGCGCAAGCCAGGCTGGATTGAACTGTGAACTGGCTAGCACCCCACAGTTCGCAGGAGGGCTGGGGATGGACCAGGCCAGGCTAGGTTGCCGTACCCCAGCCCAATGGCGATAGCTGGGACTGGTGGTGGGCCATCTCAGATTGTGCCACAGCACCCACTGGCGCACGCAAGAACCGGGGGTGGTGCGGTGGGGGTGGTGGAGAGGGAGCGTGAGAACCGGAATCAAGTTAGGGCGCTGCACCCAGTCAGGCAAAAAGAGAGCCAAAATGGCTGGGCGGGTGGGTGGGTGCGTTGCGGGCGGGCGGGCGGGCGGGCGGGCCAGCCGGATTAGGCCACAACACCCAGCTGTCAGCAAAGCGCCGGGACTGCCTGGGTGAAAAAATTACATCAGGCAGGCCGGCCGGACCGCATTAGCCCCCAGACGGTCCCAAGATCTGGGGCTGGGAGCCCGCCAGCCTGCTAGGGGAACGCCAGGCAGGCAGGCAGGCAGGCAGGCAGGCAGGCAGGCACTCCTCCTGTCAGCTAGGCCGTAGCTCCCGTCGGAGAGCACGTTAAGGCCTGCCTGAACTAAAACAGCAAGCTACCCATAGATCATCAGGCCGTATGTGCCAAACATACAAGGCCTGGGCCAGAGATGTCGACAGCGTGCATCTCCCCGGACCAAACAAGAAGACGAGGGGAAGGCAAGAGTTGTTGCTTGGGCCAGGCGTGTGCGGTTGCCTAGTGGCTCCATTTCTCGGCCTGTACGTGCCGAGATCCCATACGGGTGCCGGTTCGAGTCCCAGCTGCCCCACTTCCGTCCAGCTCCCTGCCTGTGGCCTGGAAAAGCGGTCGAGGATGGCACAAAGCCTTCGGTATCGGCAGCCGCCTGTGTGGCGGAGACCGACCGGGAAGAAGCTCCCGGCTCCTGGTTTTGGTTCTGCTCAGCCCCGACCACTTGGGGAGGGAACCAGCCAGCGGGCAGGAGATATTTCTTTCTGTCTCTCCTTCTCTCAGCAACACCCCTCCCAACCACACACACACACACACACACACACACACACACACACCCCTCCCAACCACACACACACACACACTCACACACACAGACACGCGCACGCGCGCACAGGGTCCTCCTGACTGGCGTGTGGCTGCCGGCTCCACCTCAGGATCCTTCACCGTCCAACAATAAGAACCAGATTGGGTTGAAGAACAGTCAGGAAACACCACTGTTCCTGCTAGGACAGGAGGTGGACTGAACAGGGCTGGCTCATGGACCCACTGGTATGCGTGAAGCCTGGCACTGGGAGAGTTTCTGATGGAGGAGCCTGGGCAACTCCTCTGGCAGGACACAGTCCCTGCAGGTAAGCGCAAGCAGCACAAATAGGAAACAGCCCAGAACAGGCTATGGAAATTATCCCACTGGTATACACATGGCATGGATTGGGGGCAAGACCAGGCTGAACCTGTTCACATCACCCGCTGGTGAGTCCGAGCGCCAGAACAGAGTGTGGGTCGAGCCAGGTTCGGTTGCGACACATACTAGTACACAATAAGGAATGCCAAGGTGAGGTGAGCCGTACCAGATGTGGTTGCAGCGCCCAAACAGCACATGTGATAGTCAGGGGGAGGAGGCAAAGCTGACAGGGGAATGTGGGCTCCCCTGCTGGACAACTACTTCCCGACTAGGCTGCAGCTCCAACCGGTCTGCGTGAGGACCGAATATGAAGCGGGCAGGATCGAACCGGACTACGACACCCGTCGGTTCACGAGGAAGACAGGCCTGGAAACAGAACGAACCCGGCAATCCCAACGACCAGCATGATCATAAGCCGATCGGTGTGACGGACGGTGTTGGACTGTGTACTAGCAGACTCGCGCAGGAATCAGGCCTGTGATCATCTCAGATGAAGTTTCTTTGGAGAGAGATCCCTCCAACTGAACTGCTGATCTTAGAACCCCAACCATGAAGAGACTGTCAGCCAGTGGATTCTGAATAGGGTTCATTGCGATTGGAACTGAGACATTGGCAGCAGTCTAGAACTGATGAAGTATCAGAACTGTATGAGCAGGAGCCTCAGAGCGTGCCTCCCGTTGGGGATCTGGGATGGGTGGGAGGTTGGGTGGGGCTTTTCCCTTTTTTTTTTTTTTTTTTTTTTTTCCCCTGACCCCAGATACAGGGTAAAATGATATTGATGTGGAAACAATGGTATTTCCCACTTTCACCCTGTAGCCCTTGACACTCTGTTCCCTAATCAACCAAGTAAGATTATTAAAAAATAATTTTTAAAAAAAGTATATCAGGTTTTACAATTTCATTAATTTTTATGAATGGGTAGTATTCTATAGTGTTTGTGTGCCACATTTTCTTTATTCTGTCACCCGCTGATGGGTATCTGTGTTGATCCCGTATCTGGCTATTGTGAATTGAGCTGTGATAGCTGTAAGGGTGCAAATAACTCTCTCATATGCATTTTCATTTGGATAAAATCATAGGGCTGCGACGCTGGTTCGTATGCAGACTTTTAGATACCATTTGTTTTTTATCCAATTGGGAAACATGAGATATTTTAATGAAATTATAACTGGATAAGAAATGAGTTTTATGAAGCATGGTGGCCACTTGGGGAGTGAACCAGCCAGCGGGCAGGAGATATTTCTTTCTGTCTCTCCTTCTCTCTATATATATATCTGAGTTTCAATAAAAATAAAATGGATGGATGGATGGATGGATGGATGGATGGATGGATGGAGGAATTGTTTTTTCTGAACAGGCACCGACTGTGAGATGTAAGTAAGGCTCTGGACTGCTGTGTCCTGGTCGCTCGGTCCAACGCCGATCCAAGCAGAGAACCGGGCCTGGCACGGGGCACAGGCCTAGTATATTCCTGCAACCCCTCCCACCGCCCCCCCACCCCCGCCCCGCGCACCTGCACAAGGACAGGTAAGGGGTTCCTGTCTGTGTTTTGAGTAATCGGTTCAGCTAGATCGTTCTATTGAGAGGGAGGGATGCTTGATGTTGAGCAGTTCTGCTTGTTTGAGTGACAGAAGTACACGCACAGGTTAATAACACGCGTTCACATAGTTAAGGTGATGGATGGAAGAGTGAATCAATAATGCCGATGGAAAGGCCACATCAGAAGGGAGCCGTTCCTGAGAACCACTCATGGTCTGCCCCATGCGAGTCAGAAAGCAGCGGCCAGATCCCACTTTGCACTTCCAGAGCGAGCGAAGGGGAGTGACCGACTGTGGCTGACCTTTGCCCCAGTCGGAGAGGCAGATCCTTTCACTGACAAACGCCTGAGGGCAGGTATGGCTCTGGGTGGAGCGGAGAGAAAGTGAAGCCTTTGGCAGACAACGGGACTTTGAACCAACCATTTGCATTTCAATGAAGGCAATGAATGAGGCCTCTTGGAATTGAATGAGAGGTTGCGTCCCTCAAGCCAGTGGCTTCCGAAACGAAGGCTGC
>NW_026699128.1:37500-52500 GCF_030435755.1 Ochotona princeps | reverse complement strand
GCCGGCCTCACCGACCTCAACCCCCGCACACGCGCCGAGGCTCCGACAAGCCGACCCGCGGCGCCACCACCGGCCACCGCCGCCTGACGGGGCGGGGGGCGAGACACACGGGAAGGGGCCCGAGCGCCTTCCCCGACGGCCGCAGCGGGACCCCGGGAGCGGAGAACGACAGGGTCACGGAGACCCAGGACCAGGGAGCGGACGAAGAGCGAGATGGAGACAAAGGAGGCGCGGCAGCAGGAGCCACCCGGCGAGCGAGCGAGGCCCAACAAGCGGTGACAAGCGGGAGCCGAGGGCCAGCGGACCCCCCCAAGCGCGAAGGGGCGCGGCGGAGGAGGGCCTCCTCCACACGGACGGCCGGCCGAACCGGATGGCGGCCAGACGACGCACCCGGCCCCCACACCACGCGGGATCTCACCGCCAGCGCTCTCCAAGCGCAAGGGCGGTCCCACATGGGGGAGGGGGAGGCAGCCAGGCACAAACCACACACACAGCCGGGGACCACCGTGCGACTCAGCCACCCCTCACGCGCACACACCGCCGACGATGAGGGGAAACGCCAGCCCCCGCACACCGCAGGCCACACACGTCGCAGCCAACCGACCCCCGACCCCAAAGAGCGCTCAACGCCACACGCCAGCGACACGAGGCCGCAGCGGGCGGCGAGGGGGGTACCTATATGGGGGGGTGGCATCAGACCACGGGGGAGAGGCACCAGAAGCGCGACGGGGAGCCACGAGGGAACACCTCGGGCCAACGAAAGCCGGGTCCCTCCCGGAAAACAGACACGGGATGCCACCGCCCACACCCGGGCGGTCCCGTGACACGCCTGGGACACCGGAGCCCGCCTCCAGCGACCCCCACGCGTTCCCCGACGCGCGCCTGAGGCCCCCCCACCGGGGCCCCCAACGCGACGCCGCCAACGCCCACACGCCGGGCGCCTACCTGCTGCCGGATCCCGGCCTCCATCCGCCAACATCCGGGCCCCGGTCCCGAGGGCCGTAACCCCGCAGGAACGCTCCCAAGGCCGACGCGGCCGAGGGGAGACCCAACAGGCCCAAACCCGTGGCCCCACCGCACCACCCTCGCCGGCGGTGACCGGCCAGCGGGCCAACGGCAAGCCCAGGGCGGGAAGCGAGCAGAGCCACCCCACCACCAGGGCCACAGGGGCACAGCACGGGACAAAGCCACACACAACCCCAGGGCCCCAGGTGGCAAGCGGAAGGCCACACACCGGAGGCGACACACGCGCACCGCATGCGTGCGTGCGAGCGACCACAGGAGCCCCTCCGTCAGGCCCACAGTAGGCACCGGGACACACCCGGCCCGGCCCAGCGGGACCCTCCCCCGACCCAGAGGGGGGAGGCACGGGCCACGGCGAGGTAGAGGTGCGAGAGGCAGCGTCCGGCCCCCAGCGGAAGGGGGCCAGAAGAGCCCACGCGTAACCCCCACACACTCCCCGAGGGGAGGGCGGAGGGAACGAGCGACCATCGCCACCTAACGCACAACGAACCCGAGCCATCCGCGTCGTCAGCAGCGTGGCTACCGACACACACCAGGAGGGAAGGAACGGCGACAAGCGGGGGATACGGCACCCCATCACGTAAGGCACGTCCCTGTCGGATCGCTAGAGAAGGCTTTTCTCACCGAAGGTGGGCCGCACCCCACCAACCCCGAGCGCACCTCTCACCAGGCCGAGAGGGCCCTTCGAGGGAGCAACACCCAACCCGCGGGGCGAGCCCGAAGCCGGGCGGAGGGGTCTGCGGTAGAGGAAAGGAAGCCACCTGCCCCCACAGACGCGCAGGGGACACCAGCGGCCAAGCAAGGCCACAGGCGGCAGCAGCAGCGGCGGCGACGGGCCTGCGCTGCACCCACGCTGCCTCTTCCTTACCGCCTCGACCCCCCAGGGACTCCCACGCACCAAGCAGCACACGCCAGCGAGGCTGCGACGGCACACCCGGGAGAGAGCACACCGGGGCAGTGAAGGAGCGACGGCACCACTCGGTTCCAGGCGCCTGAGAGGCAAACGACCTGGACCGCTCCAGGAGCACCGCAGAGAGCTGAGCAGGGTCAGACTCTGCCAGACAAGCCCCGCACCACCACCGCGGGACGGGGCCCGCCCACACACCATGACACACCGACACGGCAGAGGGCGAAGGGTGTCCGCCACGTCCGAGGACCCCCGCCTGGACCCCCAACGCCAGCACCTTCAGGCGGCACAAGGCAGAGGGAGCGGAGATCGAGCCGGATTCCGCACCCCTGGCCTCTCCCACCACGCCGAGGCAGGGGAAAGAGGAACCAGGAGCCCGCAAGACAGAACGAGCAGCTCGGCAGCATTCGCCATGAATGGCCGTCCCTCGTCTGTAAGCGGCTTAGGCCCGGCCCAGGAGAGCGCCACATCACCACATCGGTCAAGTCTCGGTCTAGGATTATGACATCACGCGAGGCACAGGGGGTCACGCCCAGCGAGGACAGCTGCCAGGGGGGGGTCCGTCGGCAGCCTCGCCAGCCCCTTGCCTCTTCAGCAGCGGTGGCCAACCCCAGCGGAGGAACGCCTGACACGCACACGCGGCATAAGGCCGACGACCACTGAGACTCAGTTCTGAGGGGGTTCTGTCAGCCACCACTACGCAGCGGGCCACCTGCGGCAGAAGACGGACACGGGTATAGGACCCAGCGCCCAGCCTCACCTCTGCCGCTCTCGGGGCAAATTCTAAGCCGGAGATGGTGGCACCGTCGCAGGGCTAAACCAGGATCGCACACCAAGCTCCCGCACGAACCCAGGCAGGGAGCTCGGCACCGGATGGGCAGGGGGAACGCAGTCCAGCGCCAGGCCGCCGGCAGCCCATCGCGCTCCCCCCTACCGCCCCAGACGCGAACCCAGGGGCCCAGCTCTTCCGGTGACAGTCACCAGGAGACAGCGTGTCAGCACCTACCTGCAGATCCAAAATGACAACTGCAGGTGTAGAAATGCCCTTCCAGGGGACAACAGGGACAACCTATGGGACACAGCCGCCCCTCAGATGGGGGCCCGGGTCACAAGTCCCCAAAAACACAGCCATCGCCCACAGGGCATGCTCCTGTGGCCACCTGGTCGACCCCAGGAGTTAGAGAAAAGCAAACAACTCTACAGCCCCACCAACGGCCCCGACCAGGTCCCCCTAGGGTGCGGGTGACAAGTGTCGGGCCGGCGGCCCAGGGCCTCAGCCCCGCCAACGGCCCCGGCCGGGTCCCCTAGTGCAGGCGACAAGTGTCGGGCCGGTGGCCGTGGCCTCGCAGCCCCGCCAACGGCCCCGACCAGGTCCCCCTAGGGTGCGGGTGACAAGTGTCGGGCCGGCGGCCCAGGGCCTCAGCCCCGCCAACGGCCCCAGCCGGGTCCCCTAGTGCAGGCGACAAGTGTTGGGCCGGCGGCCGTGGCCTCAAGCCCCGCCAACGGCCCCGGCCGGGTCCCCTAGTGCAGGCGACAAGTGTCTGGGCCGGTGGCCGTGGCCTCGCAGCCCCGCCAACGGCCCCAACCGGGTCCCCTTGTGCAGGCGACAAGCGTCTGGGCCGGCGGCCGTGGCCTCAAGCCCCACCAACGGTCCCGACCGGGTCCCCTAGTGCAGGCGACAAGTGTCGGGCCGGTGGCCGTGGCCTCGCAGCCCCGCCGACGGCCCCGATCGAGTCCCCTAGTGCACGGTGGCAGTGATAAAGGGTGTGCTGGTCGACCCCATGCACTCTAGCGGTACTCCAGCCCGGTTACAATCGGGAGCGAGCAGACACCTACCCACCCCCGCAGCTGCCTGCCTGCTCACTTGCAAGCCTCCAGGCTCAATCTCCGAACAGCACACGAGCCACCAAGGTCCCAGCAGGGCTGGGACTCTCCCGCCTGCAGCTTGGGGACTTTGTCACATCCTGTCCCGGGCTCTCCACCCACTTGCTCGCCCTTGCCGGCTCCAGAATGCTCTACAGCTACAGCACGGCTGCCACCAGGTGGAGTCAGACAGCCAGCACCAAGGGACAAAGGGACAGCACGCTGGATGCACGCAGCCAGGCAATGAAGCCGAGATAGGCAGGGAAATGTGTGTCACTGCCGCCCTCCCTCCCTCCCCTCGCAGGGGGTGCTGGCTGGTCCCGGCCGCCAGGTCGGTTGCTTTGCCTTGCCTCTCATTTAGAACCAAACTGTGTCGTGACCGTCACTGGTGAAATGTTAACATTCGGTGTTGATGCATGGAACACCAGGTCGCGTGGCTTGGGGAGAATCGAGTTGTAGTAGTGAGTGACCACGCATCTACTGTGACAGGATACATCTGACCTATCAGTACAGTCTTGGGGGAAGGGTGGATAGACTTGGTCACACACAGGTAAAGGAAAACGGCAGACAGAAAATAAAATGAAAACACCGACATTGAGAGAGAAAAGGGAGAGAGAAACGGGGGGGGGGGGGAGAGAGAGAGAATGAGAACTGAAAGGAAGGCAAAACTAAGAAAGAAAGAAAAAAAAAAAAAAAAACCAGGAAGACCAAAAACTAGGAAAGGAGAAAGACAACATAAAGGGAAGCAATGGACACAGTAGAACAAAATTTTTGGGGGGAAAAAAAAAAAAAAACAGACACACACGAGTAAAACAGATGAGGCAAGATAATAAATCCAGCATGAGGACGCGAGAGAAAAACATATATAGGTTGAAAGAGAAGAGAGAAACAAGTTAAGAAGGACCAAGGAAGCCAAAGGTAAAGGAAGAAGGCAGACAGAAAATAAAATGAAAACACCGACATTGAGAGAGAGAGAAAAGGGAGAGAGAAACGGGGGGGGGGGGGCTGGGGGGAGGAGAGAATGAGAACTGAAAGGAAGGCAAAGGTAAGAATACAAAAAAAAAAAAAGAAGAAGAAGAAGAAAGACAAAAACTAAGAAAAGAGAAAGACAACATAAAGGGAAGCAATGGAAACATTAGGGGAGAACACACACACACACACACACACACACACACACACACACACGCAGGTACAACGGCCAGACACACACCGATGAGGGAAGAAAATAAATCCAGAATGAGGACGCGAGAGAAAGGCCTATAAAGATTGAACGAGAAAAAACAACTCAAGAACAACCTAGGGGAAGGCAGAGAATGTAAGGATGAAGACTGTCAAATAAAGGTGGGAGTCACAAGTGAAATTCTAGGAGATGTAGGGGAGTGGGAGAAGGAGAGGAGACAGTGAAAAGGAGAAAGCGAAAGAAAGAAAGAGAGGAAAGCGGGAATCGGCGAGCAAAACAGAGAAAGAGAGAGAGAAACAGAGCCTAAAAGGAATGGAGAGATCCAAGAAGAAAGAACTAAGGCAACATCCCTGGGAAGGTAACAGATCCCCCCGCCTGGACGTGGCAGGAGCACCTAGAGAGGCGCGCACAGTGCAGTCCCGGCCCGGCGGAAGGACGGTTTCTGCCGCCGCGGCCCCCTCCCCCCTCCCCCCTCCCCCCACCGCCGGCACCGCCGCCACTGCTCAGCCAGCAAGCCAGAAGCCCGACTGTGCTTACTGCGCCTGCGCCAGACCGACTCTCTCCCTCCCTCCCTCCCTCCCTCCTCCTTCCTCGACCCCCCCAAACTCCACGCCGACCACCACCCCGAGGCCTCGCGAGACGCGAGACTTGTTCAGACGCGGGCGCCATCTTGGCTTCTGCCGTCAGCGCCATCTTGGCTTTCGCCTCTTGTCCGATCCGATACTGTGGCCACTAGATGGCGCGCAGACAGCACGAGTGGATTCTTGAAACACGCTGGGGTTTCTGGTTTGGAGTCAGTTGGGGTTGCGATGGGACGGGGAAGATGAAGGATGGGGGAGCAGGAAGAGCAAAGACAAGAGATCACAACGACAACACTGAGTCTCGAGCCCAGGGGTCAGTTCCAGATTCATCCCTTGGGCCACGTTTTTCCAAGCCCAGCTCTCCCGGGGAACCTCATCCAGTAATGAGAGAGAAAGAGAGAGAGAGAGAGAGAGAGAGAGAGAGAGAGAGAGAGAGAGAGAGAGAGAGAGAGAAAGACTGTCTCACAAAAATCAGAAACCCGGTTCAGTCCATCTCAATGTCCCCAACCACATTGGTACAGCAAAGATTTCCCTATACACACACAGCTACAACCCAGTCAGCGCCTCACCCCAAGTCCGTTCCCACAATATGTGCCAAGAGACCTTTCCTCCACCCTTGTCTCTCCTGGATGTCCCTCCCTAGGCGGTATTGTCACAAAGTGTGGAAGGGCTCTCTCCCTCCTGTGTCACAGCAGCTGAGGCCAAGCTAGGCCGAAGCCAGGAGCCAGGAACAAGATGAAATCGGTGTTCCCATACGGCAAGGCCAGTGTGTCTGCTGACAGGCTGTTGAGCGTGTGTGCGGTGCCACAATGCCAGTATCCCCCACTGTCTTGCTTTCACTTTCTGTTCTCTAGTTTTATTTTTATTTATTTATTTGGCCTTGAGGTTGACTTATTTTCATTGGGAAGGCAGATTTGCAGAGAGAAGGAGAGACAGACGGACAGAAAGATTTCCATCCGCCGGTGCACTCCCCAAATGGCCACAACCACGGCCGGAGCTGACTGGATCCGATCCGAATCCAGGCGCTGGGAGTTTCTTCCAGGCCTCCCACACAGGTGCAGGGTCCCGTACACTTGGACCACCCTCCGCTGTTTTCCCAGGGCACAAACAGGGAGCTAGATCAGAAGTGGAGCCACAGGGACATGAAAGTGGAGGAAAAGCCAGTGAAGCTATTCTGCAGCGCCCTTGCGTCTGCCTGTCCTTCCTGTGAGCTCTTGCAAGACCCAAGAAGTTCCTCAGGGACAGAAAGGATGTGCCATGGAAACAGGTTAGGGATGTGAAAGGAGAGAGAGGAAAAGAGGGAGAGAGAGAGAGAGAGAGAGAGAGAGAGAGAGAGAGAGAGAGAGAGAGAGATTGAAATTGAGTTAGTGAGAATGTGACAACAATTCAGTCTTCTCTGTTCCCCATTTGCAGGTAAGGTCCAGATGAGGAAAAGGAGAAAGGGAGCAGCCAGGCTGGGATTGGGCCTCTTCACCTCTCTCTCTCTCTCTCTCTCTCTCTCTCTCTCTCTCTCTCTCTATCCCAGGAGGGGGCATCACACAGCTTTCTCTTTCCAATTTGTGAGCAGAAGTGGTTGCACGCTGAGTGGTTCCTGGCCAGGATCCAGAACATGGAGGGAGAAGTAGGTGTCAGGTAAGGCCACCTGTGAGGCCTTCACGTCGGCATAGTGGCCTTTCATTCCCAATCCACCAGAGAAATCCTCGGGCAGGAAGGGCACAGGCCAGCCCATATGTCCTCCTGCTCTGCCGTCCTCAAGTCCCCTTGACTTGTCCGCAGAGCCGACCGCACACAACACCCACAACTCAGGCACAGGTGCCCCAGTCTCTCCCTCAGAGCACCCTTTCCCTTCAGTTCCGCAGAATAAGAGATGGTGAGCTGACCCTCCAACTCTTCCGCCTCCACACCCCACCCACCCACCCACCCACGGTCCATCAAAGACAAGGGGTTGGTTGGTTGGTTAGTTGGTTGGTTGGGTCCGGCCGGCATGTTAGCCTAGTGACTAAATCCTAAAGAAAAGAAAGATAGA
Source organism: Ochotona princeps (assembly GCF_030435755.1). Lineage (NCBI taxonomy): Eukaryota > Metazoa > Chordata > Mammalia > Lagomorpha > Ochotonidae > Ochotona > Ochotona princeps. The sequence continues at coordinate 44,920 of NW_026699128.1, read as the reverse complement.
TGTGAACGCAGAGAAGAGCTGCCTTCCAAAACACACATATAATTAGCCAGGCCGGGTTGGGGCGCAAGCCAGGCTGGATTGAACTGTGAACTGGCTAGCACCCCACAGTTCGCAGGAGGGCTGGGGATGGACCAGGCCAGGCTAGGTTGCCGTACCCCAGCCCAATGGCGATAGCTGGGACTGGTGGTGGGCCATCTCAGATTGTGCCACAGCACCCACTGGCGCACGCAAGAACCGGGGGTGGTGCGGTGGGGGTGGTGGAGAGGGAGCGTGAGAACCGGAATCAAGTTAGGGCGCTGCACCCAGTCAGGCAAAAAGAGAGCCAAAATGGCTGGGCGGGTGGGTGGGTGCGTTGCGGGCGGGCGGGCGGGCGGGCCAGCCGGATTAGGCCACAACACCCAGCTGTCAGCAAAGCGCCGGGACTGCCTGGGTGAAAAAATTACATCAGGCAGGCCGGCCGGACCGCATTAGCCCCCAGACGGTCCCAAGATCTGGGGCTGGGAGCCCGCCAGCCTGCTAGGGGAACGCCAGGCAGGCAGGCAGGCAGGCAGGCAGGCAGGCAGGCAGGCACTCCTCCTGTCAGCTAGGCCGTAGCTCCCGTCGGAGAGCACGTTAAGGCCTGCCTGAACTAAAACAGCAAGCTACCCATAGATCATCAGGCCGTATGTGCCAAACATACAAGGCCTGGGCCAGAGATGTCGACAGCGTGCATCTCCCCGGACCAGACAAGAAGACGAGGGGAAGGCAAGAGTTGTTGCTTGGGCCAGGCGTGTGCGGTTGCCTAGTGGCTCCATTTCTCGGCCTGTACGTGCCGAGATCCCATACGGGTGCCGGTTCGAGTCCCAGCTGCCCCACTTCCGTCCAGCTCCCTGCCTGTGGCCTGGAAAAGCGGTCGAGGATGGCACAAAGCCTTCGGTATCGGCAGCCGCCTGTGTGGCGGAGACCGACCGGGAAGAAGCTCCCGGCTCCTGGTTTTGGTTCTGCTCAGCCCCGACCACTTGGGGAGGGAACCAGCCAGCGGGCAGGAGATATTTCTTTCTGTCTCTCCTTCTCTCAGCAACACCCCTCCCAACCACACACACACACACACACACACACACACACACACACACCCCTCCCAACCACACACACACACACACACTCACACACACAGACACGCGCACGCGCGCACAGGGTCCTCCTGACTGGCGTGTGGCTGCCGGCTCCACCTCAGGATCCTTCACCGTCCAACAATAAGAACCAGATTGGGTTGAAGAACAGTCAGGAAACACCACTGTTCCTGCTAGGACAGGAGGTGGACTGAACAGGGCTGGCTCATGGACCCACTGGTATGCGTGAAACCTGGCACTGGGAGAGTTTCTGATGGAGGAGCCTGGGCAACTCCTCTGGCAGGACACAGTCCCTGCAGGTAAGCGCAAGCAGCACAAATAGGAAACAGCCCAGAACAGGCTATGGAAATTATCCCACTGGTATACACATGGCATGGATTGGGGGCAAGACCAGGCTGAACCTGTTCACATCACCCGCTGGTGAGTCCGAGCGCCAGAACAGAGTGTGGGTCGAGCCAGGTTCGGTTGCGACACATACTAGTACACAATAAGGAATGCCAAGGTGAGGTGAGCCGTACCAGATGTGGTTGCAGCGCCCAAACAGCACATGTGATAGTCAGGGGGAGGAGGCAAAGCTGACAGGGGAATGTGGGCTCCCCTGCTGGACAACTACTTCCCGACTAGGCTGCAGCTCCAACCGGTCTGCGTGAGGACCGAATATGAAGCGGGCAGGATCGAACCGGACTACGACACCCGTCGGTTCACGAGGAAGACAGGCCTGGAAACAGAACGAACCCGGCAATCCCAACGACCAGCATGATCATAAGCCGATCGGTGTGACGGACGGTGTTGGACTGTGTACTAGCAGACTCGCGCAGAAATCAGGCCTGTGATCATCTCAGATGAAGTTTCTTTGGAGAGAGATCCCTCCAACTGAACTGCTGATCTTAGAACCCCAACCATGAAGAGACTGTCAGCCAGTGGATTCTGAATAGGGTTCATTGCGATTGGAACTGAGACATTGGCAGCAGTCCAGAACTGATGAACTATCAGAACTGTATGAGCAGGAGCCTCAGAGCGTGCCTCCCGTTGGGGATCTGGGATGGGTGGGAGGTTGGGTGGGGCTTTTCCCTTTTTTTTTTTTTTTTTTTTTTTTTCCCCTGACCCCAGATACAGGGTAAAATGATATTGATGTGGAAACAATGGTATTTCCCACTTTCACCCTGTAGCCCTTGACACTCTGTTCCCTAATCAACCAAGTAAGATTATTAAAAAATAATTTTTAAAAAAAGGTATATCAGGTTTTACAATTTCATTAATTTTTATGAATGGGTAGTATTCTATAGTGTTTGTGTGCCACATTTTCTTTATTCTGTCACCCGCTGATGGGTATCTGTGTTGATCCCGTATCTGGCTATTGTGAATTGAGCTGTGATAGCTGTAAGGGTGCAAATAACTCTCTCATATGCATTTTCATTTGGATAAAATCATAGGGCTGCGACGCTGGTTCGTATGCAGACTTTTAGATACCATTTGTTTTTTATCCAATTGGGAAACATGAGATATTTTAATGAAATTATAACTGGATAAGAAATGAGTTTTATGAAGCATGGTGGCCACTTGGGGAGTGAACCAGCCAGCGGGCAGGAGATATTTCTTTCTGTCTCTCCTTCTCTCTATATATATATCTGAGTTTCAATAAAAATAAAATGGATGGATGGATGGATGGATGGATGGATGGATGGATGGAGGAATTGTTTTTTCTGAACAGGCACCGACTGTGAGATGTAAGTAAGGCTCTGGACTGCTGTGTCCTGGTCGCTCGGTCCAACGCCGATCCAAGCAGAGAACCGGGCCTGGCACGGGGCACAGGCCTAGTATATTCCTGCAACCCCTCCCACCGCCCCCCCACCCCCGCCCCGCGCACCTGCACAAGGACAGGTAAGGGGTTCCTGTCTGTGTTTTGAGTAATCGGTTCAGCTAGATCGTTCTATTGAGAGGGAGGGATGCTTGATGTTGAGCAGTTCTGCTTGTTTGAGTGACAGAAGTACACGCACAGGTTAATAACACGCGTTCACATAGTTAAGGTGATGGATGGAAGAGTGAATCAATAATGCCGATGGAAAGGCCACATCAGAAGGGAGCCGTTCCTGAGAACCACTCATGGTCTGCCCCATGCGAGTCAGAAAGCAGCGGCCAGATCCCACTTTGCACTTCCAGAGCGAGCGAAGGGGAGTGACCGACTGTGGCTGACCTTTGCCCCAGTCGGAGAGGCAGATCCTTTCACTGACAAACGCCTGAGGGCAGGTATGGCTCTGGGTGGAGCGGAGAGAAAGTGAAGCCTTTGGCAGACAACGGGACTTTGAACCAACCATTTGCATTTCAATGAAGGCAATGAATGAGGCCTCTTGGAATTGAATGAGAGGTTGCGTCCCTCAAGCCAGTGGCTTCCGAAACGAAGGCTGCTGCTTTCTTGGGGCACACCCCCCCCACACACACACACAGAGGCTCATTCTGACGAGGAGGCGGGGTGCGGGTGCCCTGCCTGCCCCATGCTTCTCCTTACATGTCCCTGGACCCTGGACCCTGGCTCTGGCTCTAGCTCTGGCCTGGGAAAGGAGATGTGGATTGGGGAGGTGACTTGCAAGACGTACACACAAGACCCACCCACCATCAGTGAAACACAGCTTCTCTCCCTCCTTCCTTCCCTGGGGCTTGTGGGGGAGGGGAGGGTGGTATCAGGCAGGGAGGCACTTTTTGTTTTGGCTTGGCTTTTCTCCTCCTGGGTGTCACTGGTGCACCCCAGCGTATTCCATCACCAAGCCACTTTCCGATGTGTTTCGCTTCCCTCACAGTGGTTCATTAGCCAGCACCCACTGATAGGAGAGGACTGCTTTTTACTTGACAGCATCCTAGTGCAGGGATCAAAGGGGTCAGAGAAAGTAGAGAGAGCAAAGGAAAAAGGAAAAAGTTGGGTTGTTCGGGACTCCTTAAAGAAGAATTCATGTTGTGCCACCCACGTGTGCGAAGATTTGTCAAAGTCCCCCCCCATGCCCCTTTCCTCCTCCCCCCCCCCCCCCCCCCCCCGCTCAACCACCACCAAGCCATCACTCAGCAGGCTGGCTTCCAAGTAAACCAAATACATGCTTTAAGTGTTTGTTTTCTCTCACCTGACTCAGCACAATCGCACTCAGGGTTGCGGTGTAGCGACCAAATGTTGCCACCTGGTTGCCCAATTACTGCACCCTTAGGAATATTTAGTGGATTTCAACAACCTGGTGTTGAATGCCTTCTTTTTTTTTTTCTCTCTCTCCACTCCACTGAAGGCAAAATAAGATTTCCACCACCACCACCCCAACAGTGTGGAACATTGAAGTGGGCAGAAAACTAGTTACATTTTCCTTTAATGTGAACACCACATTTTAAGACTCTTGTATTTATTCATTTGCAAGTCAATCATGGGAGAGAGAGAGAGGAAGAGAGAGAGAGAGAGATTTGTGAGCAAGTTTGTTTGGAGCGGGGAAGGGGGGAGCGGGTGTGTCAGAGGAGATGGGAGGAAAGAAGAGAGAGGAAGAGAGAGGAGAGAGGAAGAGAGAGGGGCAAGGACGAGCAAAAGAGCGAGCTCTTTGAAGAGATTCTTCCACCCACAAGTTCCTTCCCTTTTCTCTTTGTCGCTGTGTCCTTCCAATAAGCAGACATAGATGACACAGGATGGTGAAAGCTAGAGAGCGAGCGAGCGAGCCAAAAATGTGGAAACCGCGGTTCCACCAGCACCGTGACAACATTGCCGGTTTTTCTTTGTTTAAAAAAAAAAAATGGAAAGAGAGAGAGAGAGAGAGGAATCTTCCACCACTTCACCAGTCAGTTCAGAACTTTTCCCCCCAAATGCAGGCCTAGAGAACTCAGAAGTTGGTGAACAGAAAGTATGGAATCCTGGTTCTCAGCGCTACACAACTCTGTTTAGGATACAAACAGGTTTTTCAACAGCTTTGGCCTCAAACCTGTGTGTGTGTGTGTGTGTGTGTGTGTGTGTGTGTGAGAGAGAGAGAGAGAGAGAGAGAGAGAGAGAGAGAGAGAGAGAGAGAGAGAACTAAGCGTTTCTGACAAAACGTGCGCAGAACCTCAACAGCAACAACTAAACCCATATGCCTCGGAGCCCCATCCAGAGGTGTTTACATGGCATTTTGACAAGATATTGAGCCAAAGCTCAGAGAGAGAATTGAGGAGAAAATAAATAAATAAATAAATGGTGAAATCACGAATGTAAATTCGAATGATCTGTATTCCGGGAGTGAGTGAGTGAGTGGAATTTACCGACACCATGTCAGGATAGACAATGTGTCCGGACAGACAACGATGGAGAGTGGTGGTGGTGGTGGTGGTGGGGGGGAAGAGATGTCATTTCCAGTGTTTTCTAACCTAAGGGAAACTTGTAGGAAAAGTAGCATGCTCCGCACCACGGTCATGAGAGCCTTGTAGGCGCACGTGCTAAACTCCACACACATGATTTCCATCACCTTCGATTCAATGTGCACCTAGATCGAGGGGTTTCCCAGACACTAGAGCGCTCTTTGCAGACTCTGGGTTTGGTGGGCATGGTGGCACGACAGCGGCAGTGGCAGTGGCACTGAAGTCCAGGCCGCTCTAGGTAGGTCTGAAAAGACGTCCCTCTCTCCGTTCCAGCAGAAGCTGGCCCAAGGGCTTGGGACCCCGCCCACAGCACAGGCAGCCAGTGGTGGGTATCTACGTGTAGGTGGCCGTCTCGCCATCATGAGGTAGAGGCCACGCCGTCCCTCCCTCCCTCCCTCCCTCCCTCCCTCCCTACAACCCCCCCTCCCGTCCCGCAAGGCTAACTAAGCAAGATCCCAGGCTACCAAGGAGAAGCAGGAGGGACTCTCCCCAGAGTCGGCCCGGGGTGAAGGGCAGTCCAGTCATGTGGTGGATGGGAGAGGGAAGAAGAGGGGCCCGGCATGGCTTGCTCTCAAAGCCGTCATTGGGCCAGTTGAGTCCCTAAAAGCACACCAAGCCACCCACCGCCATCCAGCCAGGCAGCCAGGCAGCCAGCCAGCCAGCCAGCCAGCCAGCATCCGCACACGCACCCACCCGGATGGCACACTGTTTTTGTATTTGTGTGTGCGCGCGCGCCCGCCTGGCTTCACTCAATGTTTCACCAAATCATCAGGCTCAAGCAGAAGTTAGTGGCTCAGGGGAAAACTTTATTGAACGGGGCACATAGTGGAAGTAGATGGTGGCAGGAAGGTCAGGCTTCCACCATCGCAGCAGCAAGGCAGACATCGGCAGGGGCATTCGGGGAGCAGAAACAGAAACGTGGGTGCTGTTGGGTGTGTCGGGGGTGATGGGGCGTACCACTGGGGGCAGGGTGGGTCCTTCCGGCGGCGGGGGCGGCAGCAGCGGGGAAGACACGTCCTCTTCATCCACCTCTTGTTCCCAATGAGGTCCTCGCTCCCTCCCTCTTCATCCACCTACGCACAGCAGCCGCTTTTCCCTGAAAAACCAAAAGGAACCCAAGAAACAAGCAGTGAGCGCCAGCCAGAGTTGTTAGCTTACGATCGATCCTTGTGTCCATTCATCCCACGTGTGCCCGGTCAGCTCCTGTTCCATCCCAGCACCTCTATTTTTTTGTTTCGTGTGTGTGTGTGTGTGTGTGTGTGTGTGTGTGTGTGTGGCAAAGCACGGGTCGCCGAATCATTCCTCCCTCCCCCCCCGGCCCCGGCCCCCCCCACCCCCGTTTTGCCTGGATATGTTTTCTGCACTTGATCTTAGCCAAAAGGCCGAGAAGCGATTGGATATCTTTTCTAGTCTAGGACGCAACGCAGCACACCTGAGCATCTTGGTGGGGCCAGCAGAGGCAGGTCATCACTGAACGTTGAGCCCAGCTTCCCCTGCTGGAACGAGTGTTTCTTTCTTTCTTTCTTTCTTTCTTTCTTTCTTTCTTTCTTTCTTTCTGGAGCAAAGGGAAAAATAAATGCATAAGGCCAAGAAAAAATGAAATTTACAGTTTAAACAGTTTTTAGAAAGACTCCCCAAGAGGAAGGAAGGAAGGAAGGAAGGAAGGAAGGAAGGAAGGAAGGAAGGAAGGAAAGAAGGAGAGAGAGAGAAAGAGAGAGAGAGAGAACGAACCGAACCGTTGGACAAGTGTAGAGACGGATGGAAGGAAGATTCCTTAGGAAGGATTATACCACTGTACTCAAATGGGGAAAATCTGTTGAGGGAGGGGTGGGAGTAGGTGGGGGTGGGAAGAAAACAAGAAAGTCGTTAACACTGAACATCTGAATGGGGGGGGAGGGAGAAGCGGTGCAGAGATGGCAAGGAGGGGGCAAAGAGGGGGAGGGGGAGGGAAGTTTTAGGAA
>NW_026699128.1:12500-25000 GCF_030435755.1 Ochotona princeps | reverse complement strand
AGCCAACCGACCCCCGACCCCAAAGAGCGCTCAACGCCACACGCCAGCGACACGAGGCCGCAGCGGGCGGCGAGGGGGGTACCTATATGGGGGGGTGGCATCAGACCACGGGGGAGAGGCACCAGAAGCGCGACGGGGAGCCACGAGGGAACACCTCGGGCCAACGAAAGCCGGGTCCCTCCCGGAAAACAGACACGGGATGCCACCGCCCACACCCGGGCGGTCCCGTGACACGCCTGGGACACCGGAGCCCGCCTCCAGCGACCCCCACGCGTTCCCCGACGCGCGCCTGAGGCCCCCCCACCGGGGCCCCCAACGCGACGCCGCCAACGCCCACACGCCGGGCGCCTACCTGCTGCCGGATCCCGGCCTCCATCCGCCAACATCCGGGCCCCGGTCCCGAGGGCCGTAACCCCGCAGGAACGCTCCCAAGGCCGACGCGGCCGAGGGGAGACCCAACAGGCCCAAACCCGTGGCCCCACCGCACCACCCTCGCCGGCGGTGACCGGCCAGCGGGCCAACGGCAAGCCCAGGGCGGGAAGCGAGCAGAGCCACCCCACCACCAGGGCCACAGGGGCACAGCACGGGACAAAGCCACACACAACCCCAGGGCCCCAGGTGGCAAGCGGAAGGCCACACACCGGAGGCGACACACGCGCACCGCATGCGTGCGTGCGAGCGACCACAGGAGCCCCTCCGTCAGGCCCACAGTAGGCACCGGGACACACCCGGCCCGGCCCAGCGGGACCCTCCCCCGACCCAGAGGGGGGAGGCACGGGCCACGGCGAGGTAGAGGTGCGAGAGGCAGCGTCCGGCCCCCAGCGGAAGGGGGCCAGAAGAGCCCACGCGTAACCCCCACACACTCCCCGAGGGGAGGGCGGAGGGAACGAGCGACCATCGCCACCTAACGCACAACGAACCCGAGCCATCCGCGTCGTCAGCAGCGTGGCTACCGACACACACCAGGAGGGAAGGAACGGCGACAAGCGGGGGATACGGCACCCCATCACGTAAGGCACGTCCCTGTCGGATCGCTAGAGAAGGCTTTTCTCACCGAAGGTGGGCCGCACCCCACCAACCCCGAGCGCACCTCTCACCAGGCCGAGAGGGCCCTTCGAGGGAGCAACACCCAACCCGCGGGGCGAGCCCGAAGCCGGGCGGAGGGGTCTGCGGTAGAGGAAAGGAAGCCACCTGCCCCCACAGACGCGCAGGGGACACCAGCGGCCAAGCAAGGCCACAGGCGGCAGCAGCAGCGGCGGCGACGGGCCTGCGCTGCACCCACGCTGCCTCTTCCTTACCGCCTCGACCCCCCAGGGACTCCCACGCACCAAGCAGCACACGCCAGCGAGGCTGCGACGGCACACCCGGGAGAGAGCACACCGGGGCAGTGAAGGAGCGACGGCACCACTCGGTTCCAGGCGCCTGAGAGGCAAACGACCTGGACCGCTCCAGGAGCACCGCAGAGAGCTGAGCAGGGTCAGACTCTGCCAGACAAGCCCCGCACCACCACCGCGGGACGGGGCCCGCCCACACACCATGACACACTGACACGGCAGAGGGCGAAGGGTGTCCGCCACGTCCGAGGACCCCCGCCTGGACCCCCAACGCCAGCACCTTCAGGCGGCACAAGGCAGAGGGAGCGGAGATCGAGCCGGATTCCGCACCCCTGGCCTCTCCCACCACGCCGAGGCAGGGGAAAGAGGAACCAGGAGCCCGCAAGACAGAACGAGCAGCTCGGCAGCATTCGCCATGAATGGCCGTCCCTCGTCTGTAAGCGGCTTAGGCCCGGCCCAGGAGAGCGCCACATCACCACATCGGTCAAGTCTCGGTCTAGGATTATGACATCACGCGAGGCACAGGGGGTCACGCCCAGCGAGGACAGCTGCCAGGGGGGGGTCCGTCGGCAGCCTCGCCAGCCCCTTGCCTCTTCAGCAGCGGTGGCCAACCCCAGCGGAGGAACGCCTGACACGCACACGCGGCATAAGGCCGACGACCACTGAGACTCAGTTCTGAGGGGGTTCTGTCAGCCACCACTACGCAGCGGGCCACCTGCGGCAGAAGACGGACACGGGTATAGGACCCAGCGCCCAGCCTCACCTCTGCCGCTCTCGGGGCAAATTCTAAGCCGGAGATGGTGGCACCGTCGCAGGGCTAAACCAGGATCGCACACCAAGCTCCCGCACGAACCCAGGCAGGGAGCTCGGCACCGGATGGGCAGGGGGAACGCAGTCCAGCGCCAGGCCGCCGGCAGCCCATCGCGCTCCCCCCTACCGCCCCAGACGCGAACCCAGGGGCCCAGCTCTTCCGGTGACAGTCACCAGGAGACAGCGTGTCAGCACCTACCTGCAGATCCAAAATGACAACTGCAGGTGTAGAAATGCCCTTCCAGGGGACAACAGGGACAACCTATGGGACACAGCCGCCCCTCAGATGGGGGCCCGGGTCACAAGTCCCCAAAAACACAGCCATCGCCCACAGGGCATGCTCCTGTGGCCACCTGGTCGACCCCAGGAGTTAGAGAAAAGCAAACAACTCTACAGCCCCACCAACGGCCCCGACCAGGTCCCCCTAGGGTGCGGGTGACAAGTGTCGGGCCGGCGGCCCAGGGCCTCAGCCCCGCCAACGGCCCCGGCCGGGTCCCCTAGTGCAGGCGACAAGTGTCGGGCCGGTGGCCGTGGCCTCGCAGCCCCGCCAACGGCCCCGACCAGGTCCCCCTAGGGTGCGGGTGACAAGTGTCGGGCCGGCGGCCCAGGGCCTCAGCCCCGCCAACGGCCCCAGCCGGGTCCCCTAGTGCAGGCGACAAGTGTTGGGCCGGCGGCCGTGGCCTCAAGCCCCGCCAACGGCCCCGGCCGGGTCCCCTAGTGCAGGCGACAAGTGTCTGGGCCGGTGGCCGTGGCCTCGCAGCCCCGCCAACGGCCCCAACCGGGTCCCCTTGTGCAGGCGACAAGCGTCTGGGCCGGCGGCCGTGGCCTCAAGCCCCACCAACGGTCCCGACCGGGTCCCCTAGTGCAGGCGACAAGTGTCGGGCCGGTGGCCGTGGCCTCGCAGCCCCGCCGACGGCCCCGATCGAGTCCCCTAGTGCACGGTGGCAGTGATAAAGGGTGTGCTGGTCGACCCCATGCACTCTAGCGGTACTCCAGCCCGGTTACAATCGGGAGCGAGCAGACACCTACCCACCCCCGCAGCTGCCTGCCTGCTCACTTGCAAGCCTCCAGGCTCAATCTCCGAACAGCACACGAGCCACCAAGGTCCCAGCAGGGCTGGGACTCTCCCGCCTGCAGCTTGGGGACTTTGTCACATCCTGTCCCGGGCTCTCCACCCACTTGCTCGCCCTTGCCGGCTCCAGAATGCTCTACAGCTACAGCACGGCTGCCACCAGGTGGAGTCAGACAGCCAGCACCAAGGGACAAAGGGACAGCACGCTGGATGCACGCAGCCAGGCAATGAAGCCGAGATAGGCAGGGAAATGTGTGTCACTGCCGCCCTCCCTCCCTCCCCTCGCAGGGGGTGCTGGCTGGTCCCGGCCGCCAGGTCGGTTGCTTTGCCTTGCCTCTCATTTAGAACCAAACTGTGTCGTGACCGTCACTGGTGAAATGTTAACATTCGGTGTTGATGCATGGAACACCAGGTCGCGTGGCTTGGGGAGAATCGAGTTGTAGTAGTGAGTGACCACGCATCTACTGTGACAGGATACATCTGACCTATCAGTACAGTCTTGGGGGAAGGGTGGATAGACTTGGTCACACACAGGTAAAGGAAAACGGCAGACAGAAAATAAAATGAAAACACCGACATTGAGAGAGAAAAGGGAGAGAGAAACGGGGGGGGGGGGGAGAGAGAGAGAATGAGAACTGAAAGGAAGGCAAAACTAAGAAAGAAAGAAAAAAAAAAAAAAAAACCAGGAAGACCAAAAACTAGGAAAGGAGAAAGACAACATAAAGGGAAGCAATGGACACAGTAGAACAAAATTTTTGGGGGGAAAAAAAAAAAAAAACAGACACACACGAGTAAAACAGATGAGGCAAGATAATAAATCCAGCATGAGGACGCGAGAGAAAAACATATATAGGTTGAAAGAGAAGAGAGAAACAAGTTAAGAAGGACCAAGGAAGCCAAAGGTAAAGGAAGAAGGCAGACAGAAAATAAAATGAAAACACCGACATTGAGAGAGAGAGAAAAGGGAGAGAGAAACGGGGGGGGGGGGGCTGGGGGGAGGAGAGAATGAGAACTGAAAGGAAGGCAAAGGTAAGAATACAAAAAAAAAAAAAGAAGAAGAAGAAGAAAGACAAAAACTAAGAAAAGAGAAAGACAACATAAAGGGAAGCAATGGAAACATTAGGGGAGAACACACACACACACACACACACACACACACACACACACACGCAGGTACAACGGCCAGACACACACCGATGAGGGAAGAAAATAAATCCAGAATGAGGACGCGAGAGAAAGGCCTATAAAGATTGAACGAGAAAAAACAACTCAAGAACAACCTAGGGGAAGGCAGAGAATGTAAGGATGAAGACTGTCAAATAAAGGTGGGAGTCACAAGTGAAATTCTAGGAGATGTAGGGGAGTGGGAGAAGGAGAGGAGACAGTGAAAAGGAGAAAGCGAAAGAAAGAAAGAGAGGAAAGCGGGAATCGGCGAGCAAAACAGAGAAAGAGAGAGAGAAACAGAGCCTAAAAGGAATGGAGAGATCCAAGAAGAAAGAACTAAGGCAACATCCCTGGGAAGGTAACAGATCCCCCCGCCTGGACGTGGCAGGAGCACCTAGAGAGGCGCGCACAGTGCAGTCCCGGCCCGGCGGAAGGACGGTTTCTGCCGCCGCGGCCCCCTCCCCCCTCCCCCCTCCCCCCACCGCCGGCACCGCCGCCACTGCTCAGCCAGCAAGCCAGAAGCCCGACTGTGCTTACTGCGCCTGCGCCAGACCGACTCTCTCCCTCCCTCCCTCCCTCCCTCCTCCTTCCTCGACCCCCCCAAACTCCACGCCGACCACCACCCCGAGGCCTCGCGAGACGCGAGACTTGTTCAGACGCGGGCGCCATCTTGGCTTCTGCCGTCAGCGCCATCTTGGCTTTCGCCTCTTGTCCGATCCGATACTGTGGCCACTAGATGGCGCGCAGACAGCACGAGTGGATTCTTGAAACACGCTGGGGTTTCTGGTTTGGAGTCAGTTGGGGTTGCGATGGGACGGGGAAGATGAAGGATGGGGGAGCAGGAAGAGCAAAGACAAGAGATCACAACGACAACACTGAGTCTCGAGCCCAGGGGTCAGTTCCAGATTCATCCCTTGGGCCACGTTTTTCCAAGCCCAGCTCTCCCGGGGAACCTCATCCAGTAATGAGAGAGAGAGAGAGAGAGAGAGAGAGAGAGAGAGAGAGAGAGAGAGAGAGAGAGAGAGAGAGAGAGAGAAAGACTGTCTCACAAAAATCAGAAACCCGGTTCAGTCCATCTCAATGTCCCCAACCACATTGGTACAGCAAAGATTTCCCTATACACACACAGCTACAACCCAGTCAGCGCCTCACCCCAAGTCCGTTCCCACAATATGTGCCAAGAGACCTTTCCTCCACCCTTGTCTCTCCTGGATGTCCCTCCCTAGGCGGTATTGTCACAAAGTGTGGAAGGGCTCTCTCCCTCCTGTGTCACAGCAGCTGAGGCCAAGCTAGGCCGAAGCCAGGAGCCAGGAACAAGATGAAATCGGTGTTCCCATACGGCAAGGCCAGTGTGTCTGCTGACAGGCTGTTGAGCGTGTGTGCGGTGCCACAATGCCAGTATCCCCCACTGTCTTGCTTTCACTTTCTGTTCTCTAGTTTTATTTTTATTTATTTATTTGGCCTTGAGGTTGACTTATTTTCATTGGGAAGGCAGATTTGCAGAGAGAAGGAGAGACAGACGGACAGAAAGATTTCCATCCGCCGGTGCACTCCCCAAATGGCCACAACCACGGCCGGAGCTGACTGGATCCGATCCGAATCCAGGCGCTGGGAGTTTCTTCCAGGCCTCCCACACAGGTGCAGGGTCCCGTACACTTGGACCACCCTCCGCTGTTTTCCCAGGGCACAAACAGGGAGCTAGATCAGAAGTGGAGCCACAGGGACATGAAAGTGGAGGAAAAGCCAGTGAAGCTATTCTGCAGCGCCCTTGCGTCTGCCTGTCCTTCCTGTGAGCTCTTGCAAGACCCAAGAAGTTCCTCAGGGACAGAAAGGATGTGCCATGGAAACAGGTTAGGGATGTGAAAGGAGAGAGAGGAAAAGAGGGGAGAGAGAGAGAGAGAGAGAGAGAGAGAGAGAGAGAGAGAGAGAGAGAGAGATTGAAATTGAGTTAGTGAGAATGTGACAACAATTCAGTCTTCTCTGTTCCCCATTTGCAGGTAAGGTCCAGATGAGGAAAAGGAGAAAGGGAGCAGCCAGGCTGGGATTGGGCCTCTTCACCTCTCTCTCTCTCTCTCTCTCTCTCTCTCTCTCTCTCTCTCTCTATCCCAGGAGGGGGCATCACACAGCTTTCTCTTTCCAATTTGTGAGCAGAAGTGGTTGCACGCTGAGTGGTTCCTGGCCAGGATCCAGAACATGGAGGGAGAAGTAGGTGTCAGGTAAGGCCACCTGTGAGGCCTTCACGTCGGCATAGTGGCCTTTCATTCCCAATCCACCAGAGAAATCCTCGGGCAGGAAGGGCACAGGCCAGCCCATATGTCCTCCTGCTCTGCCGTCCTCAAGTCCCCTTGACTTGTCCGCAGAGCCGACCGCACACAACACCCACAACTCAGGCACAGGTGCCCCAGTCTCTCCCTCAGAGCACCCTTTCCCTTCAGTTCCGCAGAATAAGAGATGGTGAGCTGACCCTCCAACTCTTCCGCCTCCACACCCCACCCACCCACCCACCCACGGTCCATCAAAGACAAGGGGTTGGTTGGTTGGTTAGTTGGTTGGTTGGGTCCGGCCGGCATGTTAGCCTAGTGACTAAATCCTAAAGAAAAGAAAGATAGATGTGAACGCAGAGAAGAGCTGCCTTCCAAAACACACATATAATTAGCCAGGCCGGGTTGGGGCGCAAGCCAGGCTGGATTGAACTGTGAACTGGCTAGCACCCCACAGTTCGCAGGAGGGCTGGGGATGGACCAGGCCAGGCTAGGTTGCCGTACCCCAGCCCAATGGCGATAGCTGGGACTGGTGGTGGGCCATCTCAGATTGTGCCACAGCACCCACTGGCGCACGCAAGAACCGGGGGTGGTGCGGTGGGGGTGGTGGAGAGGGAGCGTGAGAACCGGAATCAAGTTAGGGCGCTGCACCCAGTCAGGCAAAAAGAGAGCCAAAATGGCTGGGCGGGTGGGTGGGTGCGTTGCGGGCGGGCGGGCGGGCGGGCGGGCCAGCCGGATTAGGCCACAACACCCAGCTGTCAGCAAAGCGCCGGGACTGCCTGGGTGAAAAAATTACATCAGGCAGGCCGGCCGGACCGCATTAGCCCCCAGACGGTCCCAAGATCTGGGGCTGGGAGCCCGCCAGCCTGCTAGGGGAACGCCAGGCAGGCAGGCAGGCAGGCAGGCAGGCAGGCAGGCACTCCTCCTGTCAGCTAGGCCGTAGCTCCCGTCGGAGAGCACGTTAAGGCCTGCCTGAACTAAAACAGCAAGCTACCCATAGATCATCAGGCCGTATGTGCCAAACATACAAGGCCTGGGCCAGAGATGTCGACAGCGTGCATCTCCCCGGACCAAACAAGAAGACGAGGGGAAGGCAAGAGTTGTTGCTTGGGCCAGGCGTGTGCGGTTGCCTAGTGGCTCCATTTCTCGGCCTGTACGTGCCGAGATCCCATACGGGTGCCGGTTCGAGTCCCAGCTGCCCCACTTCCGTCCAGCTCCCTGCCTGTGGCCTGGAAAAGCGGTCGAGGATGGCACAAAGCCTTCGGTATCGGCAGCCGCCTGTGTGGCGGAGACCGACCGGGAAGAAGCTCCCGGCTCCTGGTTTTGGTTCTGCTCAGCCCCGACCACTTGGGGAGGGAACCAGCCAGCGGGCAGGAGATATTTCTTTCTGTCTCTCCTTCTCTCAGCAACACCCCTCCCAACCACACACACACACACACACACACACACACACACACACCCCTCCCAACCACACACACACACACACTCACACACACAGACACGCGCACGCGCGCACAGGGTCCTCCTGACTGGCGTGTGGCTGCCGGCTCCACCTCAGGATCCTTCACCGTCCAACAATAAGAACCAGATTGGGTTGAAGAACAGTCAGGAAACACCACTGTTCCTGCTAGGACAGGAGGTGGACTGAACAGGGCTGGCTCATGGACCCACTGGTATGCGTGAAGCCTGGCACTGGGAGAGTTTCTGATGGAGGAGCCTGGGCAACTCCTCTGGCAGGACACAGTCCCTGCAGGTAAGCGCAAGCAGCACAAATAGGAAACAGCCCAGAACAGGCTATGGAAATTATCCCACTGGTATACACATGGCATGGATTGGGGGCAAGACCAGGCTGAACCTGTTCACATCACCCGCTGGTGAGTCCGAGCGCCAGAACAGAGTGTGGGTCGAGCCAGGTTCGGTTGCGACACATACTAGTACACAATAAGGAATGCCAAGGTGAGGTGAGCCGTACCAGATGTGGTTGCAGCGCCCAAACAGCACATGTGATAGTCAGGGGGAGGAGGCAAAGCTGACAGGGGAATGTGGGCTCCCCTGCTGGACAACTACTTCCCGACTAGGCTGCAGCTCCAACCGGTCTGCGTGAGGACCGAATATGAAGCGGGCAGGATCGAACCGGACTACGACACCCGTCGGTTCACGAGGAAGACAGGCCTGGAAACAGAACGAACCCGGCAATCCCAACGACCAGCATGATCATAAGCCGATCGGTGTGACGGACGGTGTTGGACTGTGTACTAGCAGACTCGCGCAGGAATCAGGCCTGTGATCATCTCAGATGAAGTTTCTTTGGAGAGAGATCCCTCCAACTGAACTGCTGATCTTAGAACCCCAACCATGAAGAGACTGTCAGCCAGTGGATTCTGAATAGGGTTCATTGCGATTGGAACTGAGACATTGGCAGCAGTCTAGAACTGATGAAGTATCAGAACTGTATGAGCAGGAGCCTCAGAGCGTGCCTCCCGTTGGGGATCTGGGATGGGTGGGAGGTTGGGTGGGGCTTTTCCCTTTTTTTTTTTTTTTTTTTTTTTTCCCCTGACCCCAGATACAGGGTAAAATGATATTGATGTGGAAACAATGGTATTTCCCACTTTCACCCTGTAGCCCTTGACACTCTGTTCCCTAATCAACCAAGTAAGATTATTAAAAAATAATTTTTAAAAAAAGTATATCAGGTTTTACAATTTCATTAATTTTTATGAATGGGTAGTATTCTATAGTGTTTGTGTGCCACATTTTCTTTATTCTGTCACCCGCTGATGGGTATCTGTGTTGATCCCGTATCTGGCTATTGTGAATTGAGCTGTGATAGCTGTAAGGGTGCAAATAACTCTCTCATATGCATTTTCATTTGGATAAAATCATAGGGCTGCGACGCTGGTTCGTATGCAGACTTTTAGATACCATTTGTTTTTTATCCAATTGGGAAACATGAGATATTTTAATGAAATTATAACTGGATAAGAAATGAGTTTTATGAAGCATGGTGGCCACTTGGGGAGTGAACCAGCCAGCGGGCAGGAGATATTTCTTTCTGTCTCTCCTTCTCTCTATATATATATCTGAGTTTCAATAAAAATAAAATGGATGGATGGATGGATGGATGGATGGATGGATGGATGGAGGAATTGTTTTTTCTGAACAGGCACCGACTGTGAGATGTAAGTAAGGCTCTGGACTGCTGTGTCCTGGTCGCTCGGTCCAACGCCGATCCAAGCAGAGAACCGGGCCTGGCACGGGGCACAGGCCTAGTATATTCCTGCAACCCCTCCCACCGCCCCCCCACCCCCGCCCCGCGCACCTGCACAAGGACAGGTAAGGGGTTCCTGTCTGTGTTTTGAGTAATCGGTTCAGCTAGATCGTTCTATTGAGAGGGAGGGATGCTTGATGTTGAGCAGTTCTGCTTGTTTGAGTGACAGAAGTACACGCACAGGTTAATAACACGCGTTCACATAGTTAAGGTGATGGATGGAAGAGTGAATCAATAATGCCGATGGAAAGGCCACATCAGAAGGGAGCCGTTCCTGAGAACCACTCATGGTCTGCCCCATGCGAGTCAGAAAGCAGCGGCCAGATCCCACTTTGCACTTCCAGAGCGAGCGAAGGGGAGTGACCGACTGTGGCTGACCTTTGCCCCAGTCGGAGAGGCAGATCCTTTCACTGACAAACGCCTGAGGGCAGGTATGGCTCTGGGTGGAGCGGAGAGAAAGTGAAGCCTTTGGCAGACAACGGGACTTTGAACCAACCATTTGCATTTCAATGAAGGCAATGAATGAGGCCTCTTGGAATTGAATGAGAGGTTGCGTCCCTCAAGCCAGTGGCTTCCGAAACGAAGGCTGCTGCTTTCTTGGGGCACACCCCCCCCACACACACACACAGAGGCTCATTCTGACGAGGAGGCGGGGTGCGGGTGCCCTGCCTGCCCCATGCTTCTCCTTACATGTCCCTGGACCCTGGACCCTGGCTCTGGCTCTAGCTCTGGCCTGGGAAAGGAGATGTGGATTGGGGAGGTGACTTGCAAGACGTACACACAAGACCCACCCACCATCAGTGAAACACAGCTTCTCTCCCTCCTTCCTTCCCTGGGGCTTGTGGGGGAGGGGAGGGTGGTATCAGGCAGGGAGGCACTTTTTGTTTTGGCTTGGCTTTTCTCCTCCTGGGTGTCACTGGTGCACCCCAGCGTATTCCATCACCAAGCCACTTTCCGATGTGTTTCGCTTCCCTCACAGTGGTTCATTAGCCAGCACCCACTGATAGGAGAGGACTGCTTTTTACTTGACAGCATCCTAGTGCAGGGATCAAAGGGGTCAGAGAAAGTAGAGAGAGCAAAGGAAAAAGGAAAAAGTTGGGTTGTTCGGGACTCCTTAAAGAAGAATTCATGTTGTGCCACCCACGTGTGCGAAGATTTGTCAAAGTCCCCCCCCATGCCCCTTTCCTCCTCCCCCCCCCCCCCCCCCCCCCGCTCAACCACCACCAAGCCATCACTCAGCAGGCTGGCTTCCAAGTAAATCAAATACATGCTTTAAGTGTTTGTTTTCTCTCACCTGACTCAGCACAATCGCACTCAGGGTTGCGGTGTAGCGACCAAATGTTGCCACCTGGTTGCCCAATTACTGCACCCTTAGGAATATTTAGTGGATTTCAACAACCTGGTGTTGAATGCCTTCTTTTTTTTTTTCTCTCTCTCCACTCCACTGAAGGCAAAATAAGATTTCCACCACCACCACCCCAACAGTGTGGAACATTGAAGTGGGCAGAAAACTAGTTACATTTTCCTTTAATGTGAACACCACATTTTAAGACTCTTGTATTTATTCATTTGCAAGTCAATCATGGGAGAGAGAGAGAGGAAGAGAGAGAGAGAGAGATTTGTGAGCAAGTTTGTTTGGAGCGGGGAAGGGGGGAGCGGGTGTGTCAGAGGAGATGGGAGGAAAGAAGAGAGAGGAAGAGAGAGGAGAGAGGAAGAGAGAGGGGCAAGGACGAGCAAAAGAGCGAGCTCTTTGAAGAGATTCTTCCACCCACAAGTTCCTTCCCTTTTCTCTTTGTCGCTGTGTCCTTCCAATAAGCAGACATAGATGACACAGGATGGTGAAAGCTAGAGAGCGAGCGAGCGAGCCAAAAATGTGGAAACCGCGGTTCCACCAGCACCGTGACAACATTGCCGGTTTTTCTTTGTTTAAAAAAAAAAAATGGAAAGAGAGAGAGAGAGAGAGGAATCTTCCACCACTTCACCAGTCAGTTCAGAACTTTTCCCCCCAAATGCAGGCCTAGAGAACTCAGAAGTTGGTGAACAGAAAGTATGGAATCCTGGTTCTCAGCGCTACACAACTCTGTTTAGGATACAAACAGGTTTTTCAACAGCTTTGGCCTCAAACCTGTGTGTGTGTGTGTGTGTGTGTGTGTGTGTGTGTGTGAGAGAGAGAGAGAGAGAGAGAGAGAGAGAGAGAGAGAGAGAGAGAACTAAGCGTTTCTGACAAAACGTGCGCAGAACCTCAACAGCAACAACTAAACCCATATGCCTCGGAGCCCCATCCAGAGGTGTTTACATGGCATTTTGACAAGATATTGAGCCAAAGCTCAGAGAGAGAATTGAGGAGAAAATAAATAAATAAATAAATGGTGAAATCACGAATGTAAATTCGAATGATCTGTATTCCGGGAGTGAGTGAGTGAGTGGAATTTACCGACACCATGTCAGGATAGACAATGTGTCCGGACAGACAACGATGGAGAGTGGTGGTGGTGGTGGTGGTGGGGGGGAAGAGATGTCATTTCCAGTGTTTTCTAACCTAAGGGAAACTTGTAGGAAAAGTAGCATGCTCCGCACCACGGTCATGAGAG